>NC_134464.1:69679970-69985684 GCF_047948215.1 Lycorma delicatula | reverse complement strand
AAAATAATTGCAAACACACCTAAACCCAGAAAATATGTAGCACTATAAGTTAAAAGATTACATTATACATTACATATTATATATATGTGAAATGTCAGATTACAATCATATGAAACTGCTAACAGTTTTCTTAAAGTAAATTGCTTTACGTTTTCTGGTTCAGTCTTTCTTATGTTTGTGATGTATGTAAAGTACCTGATCTACAAGAAGTGCTAGATATGTTTTCTCTGAGAGTAATGATGTAAACTAAATATCTAGTTCTTACTGTGAACAGAGTGAATATGTATTTAAACAGAATATATCTGCACAAGGCAATTGCTATGAGATTTATTATTTGTAAAATGAAAATGGCAGTGGAAAATTGGTTCATATCTCATGCTCTTGTAAGCCTGGAAGGGAATACTTTTTTTTGGAAATGGCCATGCCATGCCAGTCACAAGTAGTGACTTTTATTTTATGTCAGATTGCCTATACCTATTTTAGTTACTACACCTAATATGTACATTCCACACTGATCATAAAAGCCGTGATGAATTTGAATCTCCCTCATGCAATAAATTTGGGGGAAAAAAATTAATTGAACATTCACAGTTAAACATATTTTAACTACATTCTAAATGACTTTCTTAATCTCTTCAAAGTGGATATCCTTAACTACTATCACTCAGCTGGTATTATTTATTTGCTATGGTTGCTATTAGTGCCATTTTGATGAAAAAGGTGAATAATTTGATGTGAGAACTATTCAATAAAAACAATTTCAATATTTTAGTTAAATGTTAATAAAAAAGAAAGAAGTACTGTATGTTTTTGCCTTTCTGATCAGCAAACTGTAGATGAAGAATTGTGTAATTCCTAGTGAACGGGGACTTCTGGTAGAGCCATGAGGGTGTAAATAAGACCGTAGTCTGGGTGTGGAATTCCTTCTGGGGTTCCCCACTATAGGCAAGGCAGGGTGAATGCAAGATCGTAGTCTCGGTGGGGGATCACTCTGGGAATTCCTTACTAGAGGCGAGGCGTAAAAACTGGAGTCCCAGAGGGGGGATTCCCTTTGGGGTCCCCTCATTTGAGGCATGGCAACTAATCGAAAGATTGGGTACCGGCTACTTGGGTGGGAACTTGAGTTCTGCTAAGGTAGTTTGAGGCAATGGCACTCCCCCGAAGCTGTATTTATGCTTAATTGCGGGTTCGGCTCTTTGGTGGGGGGGGGGGGGGTAAACAAAGAGTAAAATAAAAAAAACAAACAATAAAGTCATTATTTAATTTTATTTATTATAATAATATACAATAAAATTTCTAATTTAACATAAAAGTCAGGTTAGTATACTTACATATAAAACTTTTTAATAATTTTATATATATATATATATATCAGTGTTATTCTTTTATATACATTATACAATTGCTTGATATTTTTATTGTAAAATCAAGCAATATGAAAATTCGGGAATTATTAGCGGAAATGTAAATTGTTCAATTAAATAATATAGGTTACTTATATATATATAAAAGCTAAATACACTATTTTCTTGTCTTTGATTCACACTAAATGCATTTGATTTATTATTTAATAATGGTTTAAAAAACATAATAACATAATATTTATAATTTTCAAAATAAATATTTTAAATTTCTATTGATAAAATTAAAAAAAACTATTTAAATAAATATATGAATAAAAATATATATGTCTATGAACGTATTTAAGACACATTAAAACATTAGATCGAATTTATAAAAAAATGTAACTAAATTATTTTAATTAAAAAATTAACTTCAAATAAATCGTTTGTTGAATTATAAAAATTGTTTGGAATGCCGTGTTGACATTACGGTGTGGTGCCTTACTTAGAAATGTGAAGGAAGTCAAAAAGCAATTGAGCTTTTATGGTTTGACAGCGTTACAAACGTTTTCGTCAAGTAATCTTTCGCAACACTACCAGCACCGAATTAACATGACAACCGCCCCAGTTGTCATGGGGGTCAGGTTAAAAATACACGTTATTATGAAAATTATTTCTTTTAAACTGAAAAATTTGTTTCTTTTTTTTTCGTTTAAAGTGAAAATTATTTCTTTTAATTGCATTACATCTTTACCAATCAGTTTTTAAGCCTAATACTTTGTTTCAAAATAATGGTAAAAAATCGTGCAGATGGTCTTGTTTCTTCCCTATCTATTTTATGTTAACATTTAAATAATATAGACCAAGATTTTTTTTCAAAAGATTAAAAAAATATTAATCATTGTAACGGCAGAAAAATTACCTCATACATGTCTTATTTAATTACAATAAATCATGATGCAAACGTTTTGGTTTTTGTATTCAAAACAAACGCATTGTAAAGTTGGTCAATATAATCTAATAGCTAAGATTTGAAATAAATTGGTATAATATTTTATATTAAATGAAATTTCATAGCAAATATTTAATATTTTTTTATTTTCAAACAGGTAACATTTCTTCGTTTATCATATACTTTTAGGACGCAAGAATATTTTAACCGGTAATCGTAAAAATACATAGATGAAAAGGCAAGAATTAGCGTAACTGATAAATACAAAAGGATATAAGATATTGATATCCTGTATAGGATATCATATACTATAATCTAGAATATCACATATCCTCCACTTTAAGGTTCACCACGCCCAACATTGAACTCTTTCAAATAGTCCAATGCTGACTTGTTCACGCAAATAAAATTACTCTGGTAACTAACCAATCAGAATACCGCATTTTCCTAACAAGTCACAAGTTGGAATACGATTGACCAATCAAAAACACCATATTTTACACCAGTCACAGATTTTAAAGGAAATTACCAATTATAATTCACTAAATTCCAAACAATCATAAACAAACAAACTACCAAACAACAAACAATCTATATTTTTGTAACTAATCATAAGGTGTGATTAAATCCCATCAATTGTAATAATAGATTTTTACCGATCATAATACGTATCGCTCCTGGACATTGTTAACACTGTGTCTTATCCAATCCGAAAACCTTATTTTTTTCAGTTACAAAGACTAATAACAATTTAGATATCAATAAGTTTTGAGCAAATATAATAGAGGGAATTATCATCACTATTATGATATTCGATAAGAAAAATAAAATTATTTGTACGCCTATAGTTAACCAATCCAGTTCCATTTATGATTCAATATCTAAATATATATATAACGCACTATATAAATTTATTGTAAGATTTCAATTGAACGTATGAAACGATGTATTGCTATGGTTTTAGTAATTTTGATAGATGCAAACAAGAAACATCTTATAAAGACGATAAAGTAACGTGTTAGCAATTTTCAAAATCAACAATATTCTTAAAACTAGAGACGATATGGAATTTAGTTTCTCGGACTAGGGGATTAAATTTTACAAATGTATTTTCCTTTTCACTGAATCTTTTTACCAGGAAAGTTGTGGAAAAGCACAACGGCACATATTACTGTTTAATTTGTATCGTTCGCCAGAAAGAGAATTCAGTTGATAGACTAGTTGAAAGACAGATGAACATAAAAATTGCAGATTTTATAAAATGAAATTACAGAGTATTTTATGTTAACAGGAGCGACACTTCTAAAGAGGTTTCATGGGAAAATAAAATCTGCTAAATTCCCTCTTTTATTTACAACCTTGCACTTGAATTACGATCTTCTTATGTACTTAAGGATAAACGCGGTCATCTAACTTATATTTTTAAATTGCTGTTTTTAGATTAATAATTATTTATTAAAGTAAGAATGTGGAATCTCGTGTGTATAGTTAAAAATTTATGCTAGTTTGAGTGATTCTGTTGGTTTTAAAATCATCTTAGTAATTTTATGCTTTTGATTGATTGTGTTTTATCATTAAATTTTGATTGACGTTATCCTGTAACTGAATTAACTAATTAGCGAGTTTTCATAATTAAAAGCATTAATATTCAAACTGCCTTTTTATCTGGGGATTTTCCATATGTTAAGAAAAAATATGCTATCACTTTCTATCTCTTATTGAAATGAACTGCAAACGCGAACTGTTAAAAAATATATATATAAAAAAAGAAAAACTTATTAGATTAAATACGTATTATAATTGTTGGATAATTTTAGAATACGCCTTAAAGAATAACTTGTAAATAAACTATTATAAAAACACAGACCGTGAACAAAATAAAATTGATTTATTCTTAAACTTTTTAAAAAGATCTGATATTATTTCCTAATCGTTAAAGTTTAATTTAGATTAGAGTATAAATATGAAAAAAACTAGTGGCAAATATACTGAAGACTAAGAATTTGCTCTAAAATCTAATCAGATAACAATTCCTAATAAATGGTGAAACGTTAAGTAAATTATTTAACTAAGAATTAAAATTTCAATGAAAAGAGCAATGGTTGGTTTTAAAATAGTGCTAACGGATATATGGTATATATAAGTAAGTTTTAATCGAAACACAAGGTTTCTGTAAATATATATTTGTAAAAAAAAATTGATGAAAGTTATGAAATAAGACTTTTAAAGGTATGCCGTAATGTTAACAAATAACTTCATTTAAAATGATTTATGCGATATTATTACAAATCAAAGTTTTCACGATTTTTCAGATCCCAATTTAAAACCAGTTTAAGTGCGGTAAAATTCGCCTTAAAATTTATCTTAAGGATACAAATTGTTTAAAAAATAAACTGGCACAAATAAAAATGACGGTGTGTGAAACTGTATTGTTGTTTACAAATTATCAAAATAGTGGGCTGTTTTTTTAACCTTTCATGGGCTATAGAAGAAAGACACATTGACATAACAAAATGATTTTATTATCAACAGTTGAGTAGTATCTAACATATAATCGCCAAAACGATCGAGGCATTTATGATATTGTAACAGCAGCTTTCCGATGCCCTCTTCAAAGAAGTTTGCCGCCAGTGAGGTAAGGTTCAAACTCCTGAAGTTCTTCGTTGGTGTACAACCATGCCTTCATTTCTCGAAAGAGGTGAAAATCGTTAAGCGATAGGACTGAACTAGATGGTAGATGATCGAAAAGTTCCCACTTGAATTGTTTGAGAAGGTCTTTCATCACGTTTCCGCAATGCGGTCGTGCATTGTCGTGGATCAAAACCACGTCGGACGAGAGAATGCCTCTTCATTTGTTCTGGGTCGATTTGCGGAGGTGACGTAAAGATTCTTCGTTATTGTCGTCATCTGCTCCATAAAGACGACCAGTTTTTTGGGACCTTTATGATCCCAAAAAACTGTAGCCATTGTTTTCCTGTTGCTCAGTGTCTGTTTGAATTTTTTCGGCTTGTTTGGAGCAGAAGTTTGCACCCACTGCTAAGACTGTTCTTTGGTCGGATTGTCGTTTCTGGATTGGTTTCTGAATGGTCGTTCTTGTCGTTTCTGGATTGCGATGAGATCCAAGTCTCGTCGCAAGTAACGATAGACTTTAAAAACTCTTTCTCCTCATTATCGAAACGCGTGAGAAACATTAAGGCTGATACTATTCGCTGCGTTTTGTGATCGTCACTCAACATTTTTGGGACCCAACGTGCATACAGCTTCCGGTACTTCCTAGGTCTTTACTCACAACTTTCTACAGAGAAGACCTTGAAATTTATGAGATTTCTGCAGAAAGTTCACTTATTGTAAACCTCCGTTTATCGCGGACAAAATCATCAACCTCAACTAGGCGTACAGTAGCGATAGACTGGCGTCCTTACCCATCTTCGTCTTGGACGTCCGTTTGCCTTTAAAATTTTCTACACCATTCCCATACACTAACATCACTCATAAAGTTTTCACCATACACTAAGCTCATTTTATGATGGATTTCAGCAGCGCTACATCCTTCTCTTTACAGAAAACGCTTCACACTTTGCAACTCATTCTTGGCGGGAGTGTCGATCATAGCGGCCATGTTCAATTGCCCGTAGTTTGGCTTAGATTGATGCAATGGGCCCGGCAATTGTAGAGGTTGGGTGGGGACGCAATCGCACGACGCACAGATCTGGCTCCCACCTATCTCTTGTTTACTTATAGGCATGGTCGGAGTAAGAAAAAACAGCCCCCGTATTTCTCCGTTTCCAATAATCACTTAAGCAAAGTTTTATTTCGTATTGAATTCTGTATTTTACCGTAATACTTATACATAAGTCACAGAAATACACGATTTTATTAGTTATTGCCTCTTTTTTGCCTAATGGTAGGGTTGGGAATGAGATAAACAGGTCATATCAAATCTCTTTGTAATTTAGTGAAAAAGATTCTAATGAAAATGTTATAAATATATTTGGCATATGGGACGTATAGTGCTTCTAATATATGTTATATCTAAATACGAAAATTTTATTTAAACTTAGAAAGTAAATGGGCTTTAATGTCACCATATGTTATATGTACTATATGTCTTGTAAATGTTGGATTATAAAAATAAAAAAGTTCGTTACCATTTTCATTATACAGAAAGTTTAAGGCAGCTCTTCGCAGAAACTATAATTTTAAAAAATCTCACAAAATTACATTCCTGTATTCTTTTAGATTATGATAAGTTATGATGCGCATTTTATTGTTAAGGAGTTAGATTTTGAGTATAAATAAGTTAATTCGATACCAAAATTGAAAAAGAGTTTATAATGCTTACAAAAAATACCAAAGAAAAGTTTTCAAAAAAAATCGTTACTACTTTTTATTTTATGCTTTCGAGCCTGGATAAATTAATATATAATTTATCTAAAGAAAAGTTTGTACATACCAAATGATTTTTTAAAGAAGACTTGCCATTAGTTAAGAAAAAGGCGGTTAACCCTATGATTATACAAATTCATGAAAAATTTATATCGTTTAAATTTACATCGATTCTCATATAACTAACTGATAAAGATTAAACGGTACCATTTCCATTATAAAAATTTTTCAGTTGAATACAGATTTTTGTTTTTGCAAACTGATTTTTACTAGTTTCTTACTAGTTTGTTTTTGAAAGTTTTACATCCATATGTTTCAGAGAGTTTAATTTCGATGCCGCACGTTTTATTTCCAGTTCACTATTAGGATTTGATGCCGTGCTGTTTAAAACAACTTTTGTGGATATTGACATGTTAATATAAAGGTAGAATAGATGGAGAATTAATTTACGTTAAAAAGCATGCAGTAGCATACAACAAACACAAAGAAAAACATTTCACATTAATCCTATATATTATAAAGTATTACAAAGTTGTATATTATAGAGGAAATATACAACTTATTATATAGTCGCCAATAATCTACCTTAGTTAGAAATGAGTCGTCCACTACCAGAATAACAATCTGTGGCTTAAAACCTTCCCTGGGATAACACGACTGTAGTCTGAAAATTTGAAAGCGATTGGTCGGTTGGTTCTCGTTCAAGATTGTACTCGAATATGACACTTTTTCGTTTTTTAAAGGTGACTTTACGAATCGGGCCGCTAGGTAGCAGTACTTGATAGTACTAAGTAGCGTAGAAAAACTTGATAATGTATCTGAGATAATAAAATTTACAAGAAAATATACTACAGCTTGTTTTAATAGTAAATTCTTTTATGTAAATGAAAGTACTGAATATGAAAAAAAAATTTAATTCCCATTACTTTATTAAAAAAATTAAAGTATTAATTTAAAGATTTTATAGCTACTAATAAAACACATAGTTACACTTACAGAGTAATAAGAGCAATATTACATCACGGAACTTCGATTTGTGAAGGTCTTTGGATGTCTTCCCCTACGGGGATTGGGATGTATCCTGAAAAATGCATTTATGAAACGAAAGAAAAACTGTTTAACATTTTTTTGATTGTTTTTCATAATTATTCTAGGTAAAGATTACGAATAGTGGTCGGTTCTTTTTGTTTTTCCTTATAATGATTTTATTATCTATAGATGTATGGTTGGCAAAATAAATAAAAAATAAATAACGGGAAAAAACAAGAAATTATCAGTTGTGTATTCAACAAAGCTATAAATTTATTACATTTTGAAGCATATATACCGGGTTGTGATCATTGCGTTACAATTGTAAAATTACAAAAATATTTACAACATATCCGTAAAGGAATAAATAAATTGAAGCGTGAAAAATGCATGATATTACAATTAACATTCAGATTAAAAAATTAAAGCATAAGCAGACGATCTCTTGCAAAAAGAACTTCAGAATGTGTTGTATGAACTGATAACAGTCTTACAGAATGAGCTTCTGTTTGTGCTGTTAAATTTTATGAAACTGAAAAGTAACTTAGGCTGTTTATTGATTAAGGAAAGTGGCGATCAAGGAATGTATTTAAAACCTTACTGTAAATGCGGTAAACAAAAAGCATTAACAAACCACCAGTATGAGAAATATCCCAAACAGTTGAATAATCTGCATTTCAGAGCAGTTTTAAGCCCTACTTTAAAATATTTTGAGAACATAAAAAATTTGAACCTTCTCTGAAATTGATGAAATATTTCCGTAAGAATGCTAAATCGCTAATTGTAGATATTATAACTCAGCCCATGGTGAGATAAGCGGTTATCTATGTTAACGTTTTTAAGTCAGTAGTCATTTATTTCCTAACATGAATACAGTTTTAAACTTTTATCAAAATTTCCATTCAAAGATTCAAGATTTTGTTAAATAAAATTAGAATAAATTTACCGTTATCTAATGTAAAAAAAAACAAACATAAAAATAGAATAAGACATTTGTTGCAGACGGTATAAAATAAAGCATACGAATCTCCTTTTGACAGACAACACTGTTGAATTAATACTGCTTTGTCAGCAAGTATCTCGTCTAGAGCATTGATATTACATGGAAATCGACAAATCGAGTCAAGTAAAAACAAGAATCTTCAATTTTATTTGCTTCTTTAGATTGTGTTACATTGTATGTTGAATTAGTGCTTTAAAAAAAGGAATTTTTATGATTATATAATATTATTATTTTTTAATAATTCGTTACATTAGTTAAGTTAGATCCTTATTATAATTATTTATTTAGAAAATGGTTATATGTCTTTGTTTTATAGATTGGAAAAGTATTCTGTCCTGTAATCTTAAGCATATTTCTGAAACTGTTTAATGACCTGGAAATTGCCTAGAAGTATCGAGGAATAGTTAATTAAATATTTATAGTCTTTACATTAAACACACACACACACACACACACACACACACACACACACACACACACACACAATTACTAGAAAGCTGACCTATTGCATTTTTTTAGGGATAAAAATAAATAAATTATTTTTATAAATTTGCCCTCTATACGGGCAATCCCTAAAATTAAATAAAAGTTTAAAAACCGCGCCGGGGCCTGAAGAGTTGAATCATGACAGGTTAGTTTTCCTTTGAAAGTAAGTTTCCTTTTTTACATGAAAGTTTTCAGTTAAGGTCATGAAAAGGAATGCAAATCGATTTGTAAAATACTTTTACGACAAAAGTTCTCACTGATTCACTTTTCACTAATGGGGTAATTATTCATAAAAAAAAAAAAATATTAAAAATAAATTGTAAAATTGAATTACATGTTTGTAAAAGGAAAACGGAGAATATAACTTTTAATCGTTTTATTTTATTGAGAATGAGGTTCAATTACAGTTAAAAAAAAGACAATTAAAAGAAATAAATAACAATGAACGCACAACTGTAATTTATTCTTGTAATGTATTTAAAGCATCTAAAAATACCAAATGTTCATTGTTAGTTAAAAAATGAATAAAAAATCATTACGAATGTTTTTGATATTATTATCGAATATAGTAAAAATTGTTTTAAAGAGGTGATGGAAGAGGGTGAGTCATACTCACCCTCTGTTTGTCATCGGATTTTTACAAATAAGGGTCATTTTGTTCAAAATAAATGGGTAATAAATTTTGAAATTGTAAAAATTTTATCAAAAGAATAATTACAATATTAAAAAATTAATATGGCCGCCATTATGAAGGTAACGTTTTCAAATTTCTTGTTTTGTAGAACAAGACACGAGAGTTGCCAAATTTACTTAAAGTAGGTTTACCCGTTCCTGAGAAATAATTTTTTTTTGAAAACCACTAAGTGGCGTCCAGAAGGAAAACAAAGCAATTAGGACTTATATCGATATGAACTCTTTTACTCATTTTGGTGTCCTGAATAATTTCCTGACGTTCGGCCAGTATTTCCCTGAATACTTCGTATGTTATTGTAAAAGACCGTAATTACAGAATATCAATATTCTCCGATGAATGTCGATTCATACCAATTAAATCGATGAAAGACCAAAATATTTGCTTTAACTATTATAAATTCGGATCTTCGCCGGTTTATATCAACAAACTATCAGTTTCTTTCGAAATTAAAAAAAAAATCACCCAATACCAATCTCACTTACACAGATTACGTGAAACCCTTGTAAAAAAAAAAAATAAAATTTAAGCCAAACGTAACTTACGCTTGCTAACTTCGTCTAATTAACGTTAAATACATAAATTATGTATGTTATTCTCCAACATTGGAGTCGATTAATCCAATTCGCCGCATTCAGCAGTGAAAATTGAATAGAAATATTTTTATAATAAAATTCAACAAAGAGCAGACCATCTGATCTTTATTTGTATCGTTATCGTTCATACATATCCTGTTATTGCCGAATGGCTTCGACGGCACGTAATTCATAACCTTGTGGTGGCCCTGAAAAGGGTCATTTTTTTGCGTTAGCTCTGAGATGAGCTGTTGGGTCCGGAAGCTGGCCTCCGGCGAAGTCGGGTAGTTGCGGCTCGTCCATTGAAGTCCGATCGGGCTTTCCCTCAGCGGCAGTTGGGTGTCCACTACAACGTGTCAGTGGTGGTCCCCAGAGCCCCGCAGTGTCGGGTCGGCGTCGGTCGTCCTTCGCCGGCGCGGCCGAGGCAGTTCTCCCCGAGCGATCCCAAGCTGGGCCTGCTGCTGAGCTCGGCGAGCTGGAGCTGGAGCGGGAAGGTAGCGTCCGCGTTCAGCGGCTCCCTCGGCGAGCCGGACAGGCCTGCTGCTCCGGCGGGGATGTTGGCATCCGCCAGGAGGTCCCACGTTGAACCGGCCGGGGAACTTCTTCCATCTTCTTCTTCATCTTGGTCTTCTCCAGGTGGTGGTCGACGATGAATTCACTCTCGTCGTGCACGCTCTTTTATTGGAGCGTGAGAGTGGTGGGGCTGCAGCGGCGCTATGGTGGGAGAACTGCGCGGTCATCTGCGCAGTGGGAGTGATGCTTGTATCAGCGCGTCCGTATACTGTGCGCAAGCTTGCATCTGAGTTGTCATTGTGTTCGCCCGCCGATATTAACTTACGAATATGTGTGGTAACACTGTATATCCTAATTGGTCCTTTCAATTTATATAATGTTGAAAATTTAATAAATGTTTTTATAAATGCATTGAATTTGATTAATCGCCTCCAATGTTGAGAATAACATACATAATTTGTATATTTAACGATAATTAGATGAGATTAGTGAGCGAAGAGAGTCGAAGAGAGCGAAATTTATGTTTGACATAAATTTTAACTTATTTTTTTCCTTTGTTCAATATTTTAATAAAAAAATTATCTAAATAAAAACATATATACAATTTTAGCACCCAATAAACAATAAAAAAATTCCTTTTTTAAAATAAAACTTATGAGTTAATTTTATATACACTATATAATAAATTTAAAGTATATTTAAATTTATACATTATAATAGGAAGCGACATTTTTCTTTACACAAATTTATTAAAATATTAATAAATATACTTCTTCTACTTTACAATAATATGTACAATTGAGTAATAAAATATAATTTTCCTATACATATAATATAAAAATGAAATAGTAATAAAATATTAAGTTATATCTACATGTGTATTATTTATTTATAATATTTTCATAAAATTTTTATTATACTTTTAGGTAACTTTGCGTTTGATAGAAACTATTTTTTTTTAAGTTTTATTTCTTATTACATATTTATAAAATAATTACTAAATGGCAAATTATAATAATAAAAATAATAATTAGTTAATCACAAGATAAAGACAACATCAGTAGTACATGTGAAATCAGTTACTTTTGTTTGTTATAGATAAACTAAGGCTGTTTAGAAAAACATTATTTATTATATTATTTAATGTTTACTATCATTAAACAAATCTTTAATAATAGAATTTAGTATGTATATATTTATATATATATATATATATATATACCACTTTAAAAAAAAAATAAATAAAATAGGTAAAATGTTTTTTTTTCTTTAATTTTTGAGAACAAATGAGACTATAACTAATAATATCTATATTTTATATATATATATATATGAACTAGATATGTATTAATATATGTAAGAAATGATTCTTAGTACAACCAACTATTTTAAATAGCTAGTTGCTTTTTTTTAAAGTATTAAATAAAAAATCAGAAGTTGAATAAAATAATGTAATCGGAGTAAAATCAACGAGAGCTTTCCTAAAGGAAATATTTCTTTTAGAAAAAAAAACAAACACCAATAAACAGAGCTTGAAAATTTGATTAAAACACGTAATTAATTGGTTTTTTAACTATTTTTAGTTAGTACCACCTTTACTAACACTGCAACAAAATGGTATTATTAAAATTTAAAAAAATACGTGTTTATTTTCAGTGTTTAGAAAACGAATAACAACTTTTTTTCTTACTGTTTAAGATTAAAAAATAATAAACGGTTAAGAAAAATTTCCAAATAATACGATTTTTATTAAATTATGTTTTTGATTCGACCAAATAAATAAATTAATAGTTATTATTTATTGTTGTTATTATTATACAAAAAAAAAAATATATATATATATATATATTCAGTATTCATTCCAGAATTTACTGTAGGAAGATATGCAAATATTAATAGCTCTTCAAGTTTAAAGTTTAATTGAAATGTGTATTCGTTAATTTTTGTTCTCAGTTAGTAGTTGAGAAGGTTTGTATTTGATATATGAAAATATATTTTTTTTTTTTTACTTTCTACATTATTCATTATTTTAATATAAATATATTAGACAACATCAATCATACCTTTTTTTTATAATCTTCGCATGCCATTATATAAAGTATGTTTGCTTTAATAAATAGATAAAATCACTTTAATCCTCATTTTTCCCGTAAATTTGGTGTAGAATCCTTCTTATTCCTGATAATGATTTTGCTGCTTTCGTTTGTGTTTATATTATCCAACATTTTCATCAATAATTTAACATTTCATATTTATTTAAAATTGCATAAACATTTTTATCAGTAATATAAGAAAAATTCCTTTAATGAATAATACATATTTTAATTTCTTTCAATCAGTTTTATTTTTATTATCCTACTTATTTGATATTTAATCAAAATATCTTGGTTTTTGGCTTGGATAAAGAGGACTAAGGTTTATTATTTTCAAACGACATATATTTGACGGCGTATGAATGGAACACAGATCGCTTAGTATTTATTTGATGAAAATAAATACCAATTGTGTACACCTTTGTGATTTTACAGTAGTACGTGTATACATATATATATATGACCTCAGTAATTTGAATCTGAAGGAAAAAAAACTTTCAAATTATAAATTTATGGAATTTATTGTATTACAAAGATTCAGAATATTTCTAGTTTACTTATTAAAAAAAAATTAAATTATCGTAAAAAAAGCCAATGCAAAAAAGGCTAAAGTATTATAAAAGAAAAATTTATGTGAACACCACATAACTTCCTTGTACGCCTATTAAATTACATATACACATTTTTAAAAGTACATAAAATGTTAATTCACTAACAAATTCTGATTTCTTTCATATTTAAAAAAAAAAATTTATTATTATTGAATTATTATTTATTGTATATTATTTTTACAATCTGAGGTTAATTATTACTAACAAATCAATATATTTAAATGAAAATAAGTTAAATAAAAAGGAAAATGAAAAAAGGAAGAAAATGTTGCAAACCAAAAAAAAAATTAATAAGAAGAAAACGTTGCAAACAATGAACGAATAAGAATATTAGGAGAAGATTATAAATATAAAGAGGAAGAAAATTTGAAAACTAGAGAACGTGTACACAAATTAAGATCAGAAGAATTATATCAGACCAAAGAGCGATTAAATGATTGGGAACAAAACACAAATAAACGAAATGATGATCAAATCCAGCTTAGGGAGAATATTGTCCGACAGTATCAGAGGAGTAATGAACTAAAAGATAAGGATTTTTTGCAATTTGTCAAAGATCGAGCATGTATGCCTCAGTGTATTTGTTGTTCTTGTGAGGGTCTATTTTTCAGTCACTCTGTAGTTAACCTTAATGTAGATAAAATTAAACAGAAATTCCAGAACAATTAAATAAAATTAAACTACAAAATCTAAAATTAATACGATTCTAAATTATAATTTTCAATTAATATTAAATAATCAGATGTTTCACCAAATCTATAACATACACACATATGTGATAATGCCTATTAAATTGAATATACAAATTTTTAAAAGTATATAAAATTTTATTTCAATAATAATATTTTAATTTTTTTCATATTTTTTTTTATTGTTATTATTGAATAATTATTTATTGTAAATTTGTTTTTAAAATTACGGGTTAATAATTATTAATAAATAAATATATTTAAATTAAAAAAAATAATAATAAAAAAGAAAAGGAGATGAAATCTGATTCGAACCGATGTGGCTTCCCTTGTAAGTTCAAAATTTTTCATTAATTAAAATTTTATTTGGCTATAACTCTGGAAAAATGAATATAAGTACCACTTATATTGTTGAAAAGCTCTCAATGAGGGTTTATTACTGCAGTTAATAAAAAGTAAAAAATCTAAACTTTTTTGGATTTTGAACTTTTTTGGACATTTTGGTTCAGTCGATTACAATCGAAAGAGAAAATGCACAACTAGATGTTACAGCAGTTTTAAATCCAAAATTTCAATAAACTACGGCTAATCGTTTTTGAGTTATGCGAGATACACACGTACATACATACATACATACGGATGTACAAATATCATGCCGAAACTAGTCAAGATAGATTCAGAGATGGTCAAAATGGATATTTCCGCTGAAATCTGAAATTTTTCGCGATCAGAATACTTTCTTTACTTCGTACAAGGAAGTAAAAAATGAAAAACAAAAAAGTACAACAATAAAAAAGAAATTTTTTTCAGTGAATAATAAAAAAAAATTACAAAAAATTAAAACATGGCTGAAAAAAAAAATTGCTTAAACTAAAAAAAACGACTATTAATCGAACTAAAAAAAGAAGACAATGTATGGAAATAAAGGAGTAAACTTCATTATGCAATGTTTAATTAATTAAAATAATGGATGACAATTTTCAGACAGTTTTAATTTGTTTAAATTTATTTTTCATTTAGAAATAGCAGACAATTAAAGTTGTCTAATGATTAAGTTCTCACCAGGTCTTATATCGATAAGAAAATTTTGTCCAACGAAAATATTTAAATGCAATCGGTGGTGGGGGGGGGGGCTCTTAAATATAGAATAATTAATATTCAGAGCTTTAATACAGAATACAGAATAATTAATACACCCAACTTTCTTATAGCCCAGATAGACTTAAGACTATGCAAACAAAAAAAATCGAAATAACCAAATACACAGAAAATAATATCCCTACATAATGACCA
The DNA here is from genome assembly GCF_047948215.1 of Lycorma delicatula. Classification (NCBI taxonomy): domain Eukaryota; kingdom Metazoa; phylum Arthropoda; class Insecta; order Hemiptera; family Fulgoridae; genus Lycorma; species Lycorma delicatula. Next base: position 69,970,020 of record NC_134464.1, on the reverse strand, counting down.
AAAAATCCTTTGTTAGGTTATTTTTTTACATATATATGACCAAACAATCGTCTTTGGTCATTTAGCGTTCTTTGCTATGTAAAAGCAAAGAATAAAATTCACAAACATTAACACTGAAACCACACAACTAAGTATTTGTTTTTTTGTTTTTTTTTTCTAACCTACGAAACCACCGTTATGCATTGCTTCAGATGATGATATGAATGATTTATAGCGTATGAAAATGCCATGCCTAACCGGGGGATTCGAACTCGGAACCACCGGATTAAAGTCCGAGACGTCACCACTCGCGCCACGGAGGCCTGCAAACATATTCGTTAGGAGCTGAATAAAAACACGACTTACCAATATGGCGTTGTGTATCAAACCAATTTTATACGGACTATAATTACTTTTAATACGCGAAACCCTTTGCAATGATTGAACATTAACTTAAACCTCATCAAAAATTGATGTTTGATTATTCTGTAATCTGTAAGCATTACTCTGCTTTTGTAAGCATTTAAAATGATGTGTTTTTTCGCACGACTTACGGCTTTTTTTCGCAGCCCACAAATCTTTATATATAAAAATGTTAAGTTCGTTTGTGTACGCTTCAAAAACTCAAAATTTTCTGCACCGATTGAGCTCAAATTTTAGCACGATATATAACCCGCATCAAAGATGGTTTTTATCTATTTTTCGCATCAGTCACATACCTGCGACCGCGAGAAAAGAATTTTTTTTTAACGGTCAGCTGTGTACCAGTGACCGCGCCATCTGCCGGAAACGAGGGGAACACACGCCATACTAGTTAACGACAAACGCAGTCACATGTGAAACAATACCTGTTCCCAATTACATTGTTTATTAACAAAAAAAAAAAAAAAACCTATCCACTTGCATCTGATTCAGATTATTATATAATCTGAATTAAATATTCACTTTAATCGAGGTACTTTTGTGTGATCGTGTTGTGATTGAGCTGCACCTTTCACCAAGCTCTGAATTTATTAGAAAACGACCAACAGTGGGATATATGTATTAATGGCGCGAGCAACACTGCACATCCAAACCAAATTCGCTTATTATTCGCAATTATATTGACCGCTTGCTTCCCTTCATCTCCCACAGAGTTATGGGAAAGATATCGATCGCATATGGCTGAGGATATTTTGCATAGAGTACGCCTAGAAAATACCAATATGACCATGGAATTTACAGAAGGCATTTACAACGAAGCATTGATAAATATTGAAGACAAGTGCTTAGCTATTGCAAATAAAGTTCTTAGTCAATTGGGAATGCCAGCACCCAACCGAGCTGCGATTGCTTCATTTGATATGGATTTATGAAAGGCATTTATGATCGCATAATGCAAATGATAAATGACGGAGTTGGGGGGACCTTCTTCTTGGATGCGCCAGGAGGAACTGGGAAAACATTCCTCATTAGATTGATTCTAGCATCGGTTCGATCAAAAAATGACAATTATCCTGTTGCGGAATATTAATCAGCCAAAACTGCAACGGACGCGACTTGCAGTTAAGAAATTGATGAATAACGTAGGGGAAGCAACGATTTTAACGTGGCCTTTCAAAGGTGAAGATGTCCTCATTCCTCGAATACCCATAATCCCGACCGATACACCATTTTAATTTAAAAGATTGCAATTCCCAATTCGATTGGCATTTGCAATCACAATCAATAAAGCTCAAGGTCAATCTTTAGAATTGTGTGGTTTAGATTTAGATGCGGATTGCTTCTCACATTAGCAACTGTATGTTGCGTGTTCCCGAGTCGGCAAACCAGGTAGCCTTTATATCTATGCAGACAGTGGAAAAACAAAAAAAAAATTGTATATCCACAAGTATTGCAAAATTAAACTTCTATGAAACTTATGCTTTATTAGGTTTCTCATTTCTTATCCATGCAACCACATTATGCCACAGCGAAGCGTGGCGGGTAGAGCTAATAAATAATAAATTCATCATAACAGAGAAGACTTATTTCCTCTTCTTTTCATGAATTTCTCTTGTATTTTCAATGTTAAAAAACAAAACAATTGACAAAAACAGGCTTAGTTGCTAAACAAATCACATTTTCTTTCTTTCTTTTAAAACGATTCTCATTCATAAATCGTATCCATTTGCTTTGCTTTTAAGAAACGTAGAACGTCCGTCTGTGATTTATTATTCATTTACTTTATCTAGGAATCTTAAAACCAAATTTTTCTTTAAAATTCTCGTGAAAATTTTACCCCTAATTGGGACTATGTTTTCAAATTAAATACGCTCAGGCGTAAACCTTTATTGCATTTGATGTATTTTGGTATCTTTTACAAACCTAGTTTTTTTAAAAATGAATCTTACACACCGTAATTTCTTTTCTTTCTTAAGTTTATCCCAGAATAAGCATTTCCTTAATATGTTTTAAAGCGTGGATACATTTTTTTACTATATATAGTTTCATAACTAAAACTGTAATGGCCAACAGAGAGCGGATATGAAATACAGCAGTCAATCAGTGCTGCCATCTGGAAAATATATTCTAGAACATTTCGGTATCACTTCAAGTTAAATCTGTATATATAAACAAATGGTCTATTATATACTTCATATTATGCTTTAGCAACATTTATCAATTAGAAATTTACCTTCTATTAATTCGATTGTACTTACATTGTTCTAATGTTTACTTTTTCTTTACGTAGATAATTTGTCTAATGTTATTCATAGTTTTTTAATATCTATTAAATTATAGAGGTGTTATCCAGATACATACGGGTGAAGGAAGCTTACAACAAGATTCTTAGAATCGGTAATAATTATTAATCATTGCCAATCAATATAAGTTAGTATTATCAAGTTACACGTAGTTAAAAGAAAAAAAAATTTAACTCACGCCATGCAAAGTAAATAATCCCTTTGTCAAAGTTTTTGACAAAAGTTGGTTAAAAAGTTTGAACTGCAATTTTTTCAGCTTGAAAAATAGAAATCTATTAAGAGGAGGAACACAGAGCGGTTTGAAATTGTTAGGAAAATATTTAAGTAGAAGCTCCTAATTGAAATTCTGAAATTAAAAATCTGCTGTGGATACCACATGACTTCCTTGTACGCCTATTAAATTACATATTCACATTTATTTACAGCCAGAGGTTAATAATTATTTATAAATCAGCGTATTTAATTTAAAAAAAAAAAAGTTAAAAAGAAGAAAATTAGTTAAAAAATATAGTTTACAATCAGAGGTTAATAATTAGATATCAAAACTTCCAAAACAATAAAATTATGGTTTCGGCTAGAGTTTGCCGATAAATGAAAATATCAAAAATCGAAAATCAAAATTCAAAAATTTATTTATTTGTAGTTCTTCAAAAAGAAATTGCCCGAATCAAAAAAGTACAGATATGTATGACAGGCGAGATAATAATTGTTATATATTTTTCCAACTTCATTTTCTCAAACACAAAAATGTACACTGTTAAATATTTTTTTCCTGCTCTACTAACATTATTACTAAATGAAGAACTTTTGTTAATATAAAACAGATACGAAATAATAGAGACATTTTTTTATATATTTGTATATATACTTATAACACAAATCATATAAAAAAAAATTTGTAAAATTTCTCATATATGTTGATTGAAATTGCAAATACTATTGCTGGCACAATTTCATACTTTTAAGAACGAATTTGAACGAAACTTTTACGCTTAACATTATCATTTATTGTTTTACGCAAATGCAACTTTAAAATTCTCATCAAATAAAGCACTCGATCTTCATGGATGAATATTTTTTTCACTGTAGTAAAAATTAAATTAATACAGACCTAGTTCATATCAGTCAGTTTTTCTAATCGATATCTAGTCATTTATTAGTATTTAGTTTTTATTTTCATTGATTCGAGCAATTGCAATAATAATGCGAAAACAAAAATATGTTTTAATAGTATTGACAATTACTATAGAAAGAATTGACAAAATCATTTATTAAATGAATAAAATCATTAAAAAAATAAACATTAAGTGACTGAAAGAAAGTAGTAATGGTCTATTAAACCAAAATATAGTAAACATCGAATACTCTTAATGAAAGACGCTAGTTTAAAAAAAAAAAAAAAACATTTAATTGTCAAATAAAAAATACATAAAATGTGCCCCCAATATGTCCCCAATAATATGAAACCTAACATTAATAATGACAACAATTATTAAATATTTAGAAATATCACGAACCCAGTGCCACCAAATAGTTATAATTGTAGATTAAAAATTTTACAAATTTATTTCTATTTTGTTTATTACTTTTTTAATAAAACTAGTATAATATTTTGTAAACTAATACTTTTCTTTTTTAATGAAATTGTTTCTTCAGTACTTTAATTTACATAAGAGTAGTTACTATTAAAACAGGCTGCAGTATATTTTCTTTTAAATTTTGTAATTTCAAGTTTAGCTTATAAAGTTTTTGTACGCTATCTAGTATTATCAAGTACTGCTATCTAGCGGCGCGATACCTAAACGGGTTAGGAGAAAAAAATCAGGGTAGAAGAATAAAAATTTCACATTTTCAAATTAAAAAACGTGAAATTACGAAGATTATCACATATTTATCGGAAAATCTACATTCATTAAGAACATCCACTTCTCCGATGATAGTAGCTTTATTTGAACAAAATTATTTTTTTAATATTTTAAACAATTTTAAAAATTTATGAATGTCGGTTTGCGAGTTCGTCAGAGTAAATAAAACCTTTGGTGTGAACAAACTCTTGCTGTCGTTATTCTACCGAACGACTTGATTAACAAATCAGTATATTTAAATTTAAAAAAAAGTTAAAAAAGAAGGAAATGAAATCGGATTCGAACCGATGTGCCTTCCCCTTCTACGATTCAAATATTTAATTAATTAAAAATTTAGTTCGCTCTAACTCTGGAACCAATGAAAATAAGTACCACTGATATATCGTGATATATCGTTGAAAACCTCTCAATGAGAGCTTGTTATAGCAGTTAAGAAAAAGTAAAAAATCCAAATTTATTTGGATTTTGGTTTTTTTTGGACACTTTTGGTTCAGTCGATTGCAGTCAAAAAGGGAGTTACAACAGTCCTAAATCCAAAATTTTAACATTGTACAGATAATAGTTTTTGAGTTATGCGAGATATATATGTACGTACTACATACATACATACGTATGTACAGACGTCATGCCGAAACTAGTCAAAATAAATGGTCAAAATGGATATGTCCGTTGAAATCTGAAAACCGACATTTTTTGCGATCAGAATACTTCGTACAAGGAATTTAAGAATTTTTAACCACTAGATAAAAGGAAAAAAGTTCCTCTTAAGTAGCTAAAGATATTTAAGGAGACAAGCTTAATATTAGAGCATTTATTTATGTTACTTAATGCTAACTACACTAGAAATCCTGTAATCCTGCATCATAACCAAGTTAATAGACTAGTGAAATGGTTATAATAAACTAAACTTGAATCAGATTTATTTTGAAATTTAAATGCAATAATCCTATTTTACGTTTATTATGTTTATTTTATATTAGATACGTATTAAATTTAAACATATACTAGCATCACCGTCGCGGCTTTACCTTTGCTATATGATTACTTTCGTTTCCTGTCACGGTCAATTTTTTTTTATTTTATGGTTATTTTTTGAAAAATAACCATCCAAATATTATAATATCTCCTGTTTATTATTTATCAATGACTTGAGGGATGCAATTGGGACATCTCTTTCACTCTAAGGTTTTTTTTTATTTGGTTCCTAAAGGAAGTAACTGTTTGAAAAATAAAAAAAATGAATATCGTAGATTTTTAATGTTTTAAATATTATTGCATATATTGTGCCGGCCTCCGTGGCGCGAGTAGTAGCGTCTCGGCTTTTCATCCGGAGGTCCTGGGTTCGAATCCCGGTCAGGCATGACATTTTCACACACGCTACAGATCATTCATCTCATCCTCTGAAGCAATACCTAACGGAAGTCCCGGTAAAAAAAAAAAAAAAAAAAAATTATTGCATACTTTACGGTAAAGGAAAGGAGCTCATTAATAAGTTTATAACTTAAAAATCATTATAATTGTCCCTTTTTGGAGTTAAAAAATCAAATTACATAATTTCAGGGATAAATTAAGCAATTTTTTTTCAGTAGATCTATTATGTAACTAATTTTTTTTTTTTTACTGAATTGCTTTCCAGATGATTGATGGGAATCGAACTCTGATTCTTCAATTAGTTGTACAATTTTTCTTTTAATAGAGTACAAAAGGAGGTGATAACTAGTAGGCGTTGTTAAATTAAAGTAATATCTTTAAAGATGAACATTTCAGTTTTTTTTTAAATTAACAAATTTAAAAAAAAATTATTTCTTATAAAGTTTGATTGAAAATATAACAGTTTTTTTTTCAACTTCCGGGATCAGCGTTAGGTATTACTTCAGAGGATGAGATGAATGACAATTTTTGTAGCGTGTGAAAATAAACACCATGCGTGACCGGGATTCAAACCCGGGACCTCCGGATGAAAGGCCGAGACGCTACCACTCACTCCACGGAGGCGGGCACCGTTTATTGAATTATGAAAAAATAAGTTAATTGAAATAAATATTGAAAGTAAAAAATATAATATTTTTGAAAAAAAAACAGCATTCTTTAATGTAATCTTTGAGCTTATTTAATAGGCATTTAATAAATGTTTTATGATAAATAAAAATAATTAAAAAAAAAATTAATTTTATTGATAAAAGATTAATGGTTTAATATATTATTAAATGGTATGGAATTAGCTATGTTATATCAGATACTGTTTTGATGATTTAAAAATAATCAGATATAAAATAAAGGTTGTTAAAGCTACTGCAATTCGTATGGGATCAGTTGTTTTCATAGGCTGTACACACGGGTCTCGGATCGTCCACTGTACTCAATGCCTTGCCGCTGTTAAAAGCTTTCTTTTCTCCCGCTGGCCGCGCGCTGTGTTCAAGACAGGTCTTGACACGCACAGTTTGACCAGTTAATGCGCACCGTTCGTTAATGCGTATTTTGATTTTGCGTAAATAAAATTGTTATAATAAAATCTTCTTTTGCTTAATTAATGTTTAATTGATTAACTCGTGTAAGTTGTGTAATGTTGGTGTTGTGGAAATGAAGGAGTTCGTAGTAGGTAAGATATTTTAATATTATTTTGTCAATTTGTTTGTAGAAGTAACAAAAGGTTAATTATATTTTTTACAATTTCAACTATTATACATTAAAGAAAAATCACTTGTATCGGTGAAAAAATTATCAGGATCTCTTTTTCTATAATTTTCAAACATGTTTTAATTACTTTGGTACGAAGATTTTGAAAAAATTATTATTAAATTTTTACGAAACATTTCTATTTTATAATTATTTACAAGAATGAACGTATGTTAGCCTACACTTGTTTTTCTATTTAATAAATGTTTCAACATACAACTATGAAATTTGGTATGGTAGTTCTGCATTATGGAAAATCTATGTATTAAAATTTATAAAAACTCGAACTAGGAAAATGGAAGAGTATTAAGGGGATACTACATCTCAAAGAGTATTAGTCTTAATAAAATTTAATTCGTGTTTTTTTTTTTGGTTTTTCAGAAAAAACTTACTTGATTAACAATTTGGAATATAACCATTGATTTTTTTTTTTAATTATAGGACACCACTAACACAAATTAAATTTTATATTTTAAAAAATTTCATAAATTTTTACAATTTTATCGGATCAAATTGAACTGAAAAAGAAGATTAACTTTTCGTTATTTTAAATCTCATTCCAGTCTAAAAATGTACACAAAAACACCCTTTGATCCATAGAAAAATAGTTAAACATGAAAAACGTACTAAAATAGAGAATTAAAAATTAAAAAAAAAAAATATTCAGTACTTGAAAAAATATGTCATATTTAACTCAATGAAACTGCAGGTAATGAACGTCAACGTTCCATCTTACAGCATCATAACGAACCGCGCTACTAACTTGTCCCACTCAAATTTTTTCGATCTTAAATTGAGCCTAACTCAAAAACGACTCATCCAATCTTTATTAAATTTTCACATACACAACCTCTGATACACTACTACAGCATATACAAATTTCAATGAAATTGATTAAGTAATTTTGGAGATTTTTGAGCCATAATATTTTATACATAAGCCTTTCTTTAAATATATATATACTAGCGTACCCGTACCCGTTGCGACTTCGCCCACAATATAGATGTAGATTACCTCGCAATGCTTTTTTAATAGCAAACTTATTTTTTTATATATAAAAAATATTTAATCAACAATATTAGATTTAGATTTTCATTAAATCCTGATAAAACGGTAAATAAAAATTTTTATGAAAAATACTGAAGGAATATGCGATAAACAATGAATTGTTGCCCAAACCTTAAATAAAGGAAAACAAAAAAAGGAAGATAAGAAAATTGAACAATATTTGTTAGACCAATCCATTTTATGAATGAATTAAAATAGTTCAATATAAAAGCCCAATGAAGACAAAAAAATTATTACCATCCCAAATCTAGCATCCCCATCGCGGTTTCGCCCGTGCTCTATGGTTACTTGCGCTTCCCGTCACGATCAGAGGGTCATCACTCTCCCTTCCCGTTTCCCTATCCTTCTTCCGTTTCTCTTTCCCTTACTTCACTTTCCCATTCCTCTTCCCCCATTTCCCTTTGCCGCTTCCTCTTTCCTCTTTTATTTTTCTTTTTTCCATTTTCTGTTTTCTGTTTTTCCTTTTCCCCGTTTTTCTCGTTTTCCCTTTTTATTCTTTTTTCCATTTACTCCTTCTTCCCTTTTTATCCTCTTCCCTTTTACCTTTTTCGATTTTTCCCTATATCCATTTTCCAATTTTTCCCTTTCCCCCTTCTTACTCGGTTTTCAATTCCAGTTGGTTTTCGATGAATTTCGGTATAGGTTCATTTTGCCGCTAAGCAGAAATCATGGTAAAATTCGTTGTTATTCTTAATTTAAAAACAAAGCCTTTTCCGGACACATGTTTATTATGAACTTTTTTCATTATTTTAAAACAGAGAAATACAGCTGTAAAATTTAACGGCATTGTTCTGGAGCATTCACACACTTAATTTCCATGCTTTACTAACGCTTTTAATCCCAACCAATTTTTTTGCATGATATCTTCAATTATTTCCTTTATATATTCTAATTTTTAATTACATTTTAATTTAATTATTTTATTATTTTGAATTTATTATTTTATTTTATTTTAATTAAATTTATTTAATCCCCTTCATCTTTCCCCATTTCCGTTTCTACCTTCTTCTTTTCTCTTTTCCCTTTCAATTTCCTTTTCCCGTTTTTATTTTTTTCCATTTTCCCCTTCTTCCCTTTTTACCTTTTTCCCTTTTTCGATTTTTTCCTTTCTCCCTTCTTCCCCGCGCGTAAATTGGTTCAGTAGTTTTTTAGTCTATAGCGGGCACAGATATCGGAAACATTACAATGGAATCGTAAAATATTTAGTATAGCGTATGTTGCTTTAACGTCCAACAGAGAGTACTGTTAAAACGAAATTTAGTTTTTGTCGATTTGAACTCCTTAAAATCAACATTTTTTAAAAATCCTTTCTCAGTGCACCCCTATTTAAAGATACGAAGGTACCCTGAAAATTTCAAGTCCTACCTATAATAGTTTTGGTTGTACGTTGATTATTATCTTTTATATAAGAGATAAGGAAACTACAATTTAAGTGAATGATATTTTCGTACTGCTAATACTTAAAAACGTAAAATAAATTATTTTCACGCTCTATTCCCACCATGTGACCGAAAGTAATACCGTACTTTACTTCTAAAAGCCGCTAAAAATTTATATATACAGTTATGGAACCACCTTTGATTTTGATGAAAAAAATTCAAATTTGGAATAGTACTTATTTAGGTCCTAAGTTATTTGTTAGAATTGAAATTATTTGTCAGAAACGCCTTTCATCCGAGTTAAGTCCGTCATAAGTTACACAATACCCTCACTAAAGATTTCATAATTTAGTACTTAAGTACATAATTTAGTGAAATTAAGTTAAAGATGAGATTATATTCAGTTAAAACTAAATTAAGTTAGGTTAACGTGTGGCGTTAGTAAATGTGCAATATAAATTATTTATGGAGTAAATAAAATGGTTTAAATGAAATCTAATTGAGTTTATTAGGTTTAGGTCAGAGATAAGATTCGGTTGATCTAAGATAATTTATCAATTTTACAGAAACTTCTGTCATTTTACTGATGAATTCAAAATTCAAGACTTCTGTTCAACTTAACCTAATTTAACCTTAACCAAATCTAACCTTTTTCTTTAACCGTATTCAAATAAGGTGGTTATATATGAATGCAAACAGGTGCTCGGCTGCTCATAATTTGGTGCCGGCAGTGGAGTCTGGAATAAATTTTCTCCTGGTATCTGAACCGAATGATAGAATGGTTGCTCATAAAGACTGGTATGTAGATAAATACCTGGAATAAGACCTCCAAGGTTGAGGAGAAGAAATCGACCGGAGAGCGACGCGGTGACAGACAGCCTCCTGCGGAGCCGTCGCGCGTCCGCGTTTGCGTGGATGGACGACGGTGATGATGCATGGGAACTCTCGATCCCCTGAGCTCGAAGGAACCTCCCGGGCCTGTGTTATGCTTAATTGTGGGTCCAGCCTCGGGAGGGGAGTTGGTGAGATAGTAGGTTTAGTCGGTAGGGCGCAGGCACACATATCCACTTTAACAACATCTGGCGGAACCTGATTGTTTAGCGAGCCCGTCACTTAGCTTCCTCCGATTCAACAAAAAAAACCCTTATTCTTATTTAGATTTAATTGAACTCCGATTCATCAAAAAAAAATCTTTTTCTTAATTAGATTTAATTGAAACCAAATTATTTAGTCAGAAAATAATGTATATTATACATTTATTGCGTAAAATAATGAAATTTGGGTGGGGAAACTATGTAACTTATGAGGGATGTAATTTTGATTAAAGGCGTTGACGGCAATTTCAACTGTAATGAATAACTTAAGTTTTAAATAAACTACAAATTCCATCAAGAATAGAAATGAGTTCGTAACTGTATATATTCGTAATTACTAACATTTAAAAAAAAATGATTTATTTATGTTATTTTTTATTTATTTTATTATTATTATTATTACTATTGTAATTTATTTATTTGAGGTAGAAGAACTGTCAAATCTTATTACTGATTAGGGCGTAGCAATCTTACCAGACATTTTAAAACTACGTTCTATGTGTGATACCTTAATCCTTCTCGGCATACATTGTGCGCACAGGATTAACTTTTTTATAATATTTGTAACTTTTCAAAAGAACATATAGAACGAACGTCTTTTACTATTTTTACCTTGATTACTTTCTTTTGCTCTGTTAAGTGTTTTCATGTAAAATCTTTTGTCAGTAACAAGCATTTTGTAGAAAATAAATTACATTCGCTATTGTATTTTAAAATTTCCATTAAAACATCTTTTTAACCGTATTTTCAATTTAATCAATTATATTTTTGTCATGAAAAGATTCTGTTCTTAAAAATAGTAAATGTATATACTCATATCGTCTCTTAAGAATAGTAAATGTATATTCATATCGTCTTATAAATGGCGATTTCTGAACTTCTTTCCAGTCGTCAATGTTAACATTATATTTCTCATTAATATAACAACGGGTTAGTTCCACATTTTTCCAGAATTTTTTTTTGAGATGACGTGTATCGACTGCTTTGGTCATTTTGCCCTATGAGAATGGAAGTTTTTAGCGTAAGAAAAATATTGTGCCTGACCAACAAAAGAATTTAGAGAAGAAGAGTTTATTGTTTTAATATAAAATTTAATAGTATTTCCCTTAGATTATTTTTAACCAATTTTGACGTTGTTGCATTGATGACACTATAAAATTCTATTAACCTAGCATTGACTGTTGATCAAAACTAACAAGTATTCATATTTTTTTTAAGATTAAAAAACTATTATTGTTTTTTCCATTAAAAAAAAAAAATATTTAAGTTTTCTTTGAATTCAATTTTAAAACAAGATGTTTCGTGGGATTTTCTTCTAAACTAGTTTCATATTAAATATAAATGTTTACAGGTTATTTAGAGAATTAACCGAAAGTTAATTACTAGAATTGAAAAAAAATAAATAAACATTTTCTGGTTGAAAATTGATCGATATACAGCATTTTCGTTGAATTAATACCTTATTTACTATAAGTCAATATAATTTAAAATGGTCTTCTGGTTTTACATTCTGCTTACATTATGATGTGTTTAAAAATTAATTGCAGTGCAATTTATATATATATATATATATATATATATAACTTCTTTTTTTTAAACTGAACATAAGCTTAGATATACGTAAGAAATAATAGCATTTATTTAAAGTTTTAATAATTACTAAAAAAAGAAATACACTAAAATCTTAAAAAAGAGTAAAATTCTATAGTCATATGTGCATTTCAGTTATTCAGAAATAATCATGAGTGGATAGAAAATAAATACTTAACAAAAATTTAACTACAAATCGAAAATATAAGATAATATAGACTTATTATGTTACCATTTTTCTTTCACATTGGACTGGATTACGTAAGTTTTTTAATTTTATTTGGTTAAAAATGTTTTTTGTTGCGGATTGTTGCTTACCATGGTAATGTGTTTTTGTTTCATTTATTTTTTTATTTGTTTGTTCATTCATTGTTTCGATTCTGGATTGAATATGATATATTTTATAGAATTAATTTCATTATAACTGTGGACAGTGATTGGAACACACATCCATTTATAAATTCCCATTTCATGAACACTGTTCCTTATGAGTTTTTCTTTATACATATATATATATATGTGTGTGTGTGTGTATGCGCGCTATTCATACTATACAAAAGTTTGTATATATATATGAAATATATATATATATATATATATAGATTAAATTATGTTTTTTATTTATTTTTTTTAAGAATGGATATCATTTTTTTTTTAATTGACCATAACGCTTAGATGTAACGAATTCGATTTTCCGGGACCTAACGAATAAAAGGTTGAAACCCTACTACTACATCACGGAGGTCAGAATTTTATAAGAATAACTGTTTACCCGTGAAGTTTATATAGTATAATTATAGCTCATTTTTATCAAAATCTTATTATTTAAAGGTCGTTTAAAATTTTTGATCAATTGTAATAAATGTTCTGTAATAGAATACTTTAAAAACGATTAATTATATAATTTGATTTAACGTGTATTGAAAGCTTATATAACCACAATAATTTAAAGAGGCGATGTTCTACTAATGGCAGTGTATCATTGATATTTAAATTTAGACTGGATAAGACTGATTCTGAACTGACGTAATCGCATGTAAGTAGGCAGTACAAACAAACACTAATTTATTTTACTCCAAAATCTAATTAAAAAAAAAAAAATTAGTAACATGTGAATTATGATATCAAAATCATTATATTGTACATGCATGCTTATTCAAGTCACGTGAATCTTTATTCTGTTAATATATAAATAAGCCGGTGAGAGCTTTCCATTTGTGGGGAGGTTCCTACTAAGTTGCCGGCGTCCGTGAGCAAGTGGTAGCGTCTTGGCTTTTCATCCGGAGGTCCCGGGTTCGAATCCCGGTCAGGCTTGGCATTTTCACACGCTACAAAAATTATTATTCATCTCATTCTCTGAAGTAATATCTAACGGTTGTTCCGGAGTTAAAAAAAAAAAAAAAAAATTATAGATATTTAGTTCTCTCAACCACAGTTACACCTAATTGATTACACTGAAAAATAAATTAATTTTTATTATAAAGTATCTGGTTTTCTTTGATATTTGTAGTCGCAAATTTGATATAAAATTTTCATTTTTATTACTAATATTTTTATAAATAATGTAAAATATATTGCAGATGAAACAGAACTTAATTTAATAATTTTTTTTTTAAAAACTTATTTTATGAGTTTTGTTTGATGAAAATTGAAAAACTAATTGGTAGTGTTTTTCAGAAAAAAATACCCCTGAATTAGTATCAAAGAGAAGTAGCAATAACATTGTTATGCATTTTATTTTTTAATTATAATACTGTAAATATATATTTACAAAGATTCTTTATACAAATAATAATCATACAAATTAAGGTAATATATAAGTGCAGTTAGTCCATTTTTTGATGTAAAATTCTTTCACATAAATATTTATATGAAAGTAGTTATTTAAAATTTGTTTTACAGCAAAAATAATCTGATATAAAGCATAGGGGTCATTTCCTGTTAACTCAGATCAACACTTAACCTACGTGAAAAGTTACAATTCAAAATTACCCAGTATTCAACACGTTTTATTTTATATCATGTTTTTGACCACGACGACATCACTACCTCTTTTCACCAACACAGCTAAAAAACAAAGGAAATTGAGACAGTGACTACAGTAGCTGCAGTACAGGTTGGGACCTGTCTGAACACGCGCTAACTTTTAACCGTGGTGACACATTCCACCGTATCGCAAAATCTACCATGTGCCCTTTGTATTAAGTAGATTTTATAAGAAAGCTACCTATTGTAACGGGTACTATGATTCGACTTCCGGAAAATTTAGACATATCTTCACGTTTCACATACCCCAGCTCCCAAAACCACAGTTAAGTTTAAAAGTTTATATATAGATATTCACTTTTTTGTGGACATGATAACTGCCGTAAATTTGTGCCAGTCACTTTCAAATTGATACATAAAATATAACGAACCAAAATTTCGGTCGAGTTTGTAATGAGAAAAATCGGACCATTGGGCCTTTTCGAAAAAAAAACAAAATATTGCTATAACTTTCTTATTAAGTAAATTATCGAATTCGTTTAAAGTTCCTACTATTCTTTGGATAAGGGCTTAAAACTTATTTTAATAAATTTGTTTGATATCACCAAGCATTGGCCCAGGGTATTAAAAAAATGGGATTTCGAAGACAAAAAAATTATACCTCCCTTAACAGGCACAGTATTGAATCGGTTTAAAGTGGTGGTTGCTGCTCTAAATATTACCTAAAAATTTGGTCTGAAACAATGTTTGATATGACCAACCATTACGGCAAGGGGTGTCCAAAACTTTGCTGGAATTTTAAGGAAATAGTACTTGTATGCTAATAATTTGAAACTTTTTTCACATGCAATCATTGTCGTATTTAGAAATACAGGTATTCACAGATTATTTTCTCTATTCAAAAAAGAAAGAAACAAGTAAATAAATAAATATGAATGATTTTTATTTTTATTTTAAATAAATATTATATTTTTAAACTTTAAAAATATTTTTTTTTAATCTTATTCTTTCAAAAATCTTATCTTATTATTTCCATTTTTTCTTTCAAAAAATGGAATAATTTCAAAGAATTGTGTTTTAATTTATTGAGAAAGAGAAAGCTTTTCGGATTGTCTGTTTTTAATTTTTTTTTTCATATTTTTATCGGGAGATAAGTAAAACGAAAAATTACACGATCTACACAGATGATTTTTTTAAAAAAATGTAATATATTGCAGCTTAATAATACATAAAATAATTTTTACGAAAAAAATCAAGAAAAATTATCGAGAAAGTTACGATAGAAATACTATATTAATATTTAACATTAGAGAAAACGTCTGCTCACGTTTGATAGCAATTTCTTTACATCGTTTCTATGCATTTATTTTCTTATTTTTATCAATAACCAGGTTTATTAAAAATTAAATTTTTTATACGAGTAGCGTCTCTTGTAAGTCTAACAAAATTTTAAATAAAAATAATAAATAATAAAATCTACTACATAAATGAAGATTTGTCTGTCCTTTTTAATTATTTACGTTTTAAATTAGATACAAAGTTTAGACATATGTTTAGAATATTTTGATTATCGACGTAAAAAAAATAAAAAATAAATAAAATTTGGAAAAAAATTGTTTTAGCGCAGGTTTTATGTTATTATTAAAAAAAAATTATAATTTTTTTCACCTTCATTTACCCCACCGGGAACAGAACATTTCTCAGAGCCGGATCACCATCTAAGCATAACTCAGCAGGACCCCAAAGGGGTCCCCCCCAACGGGACTCTGGTCTTAATGCCCTGCCTCTAATGAGGAACCCCCAAGGGGATCTCCCCCACCGGGACTACGACCTTCATTCCCTCCCGCAGAAGTGCTGCGAAGGAGTCCCTGTCCAATCATTGATGGTGTCAGATCTTGAAGAGATGACTGAACAACAAGGACTTGTCCCGCCGTCAATTTACCTGAAAAAGCTTGGTCCCCAATCCATGGTGCTTTACGAAATACCAGAGTGTGATTTGGTTTATCGACCTCATCCGCCAGATCACATATACCCCAGCAGTGCCCTCCACCAGGACTGAAGATTGGAAAACTTTATCAGGCCAACCCCAAAGGAACAGTCTCTCAAGGTCTTAGTCAGCAACACCATCATCAATCACTCGACGGAACTCCGTACCTGTCCAGGACGCAGTCCAGTCAGACCTCGGCTGGAGTGTGCGAAGCCATGTCCGCGACAATGAAATAAGTCTGAGTGGCCTCTTCCACCGTACCCGGCTGAGTTGATTCTCTCCTGAGGCTCTACTATTATTTCATCAAGAAAATCTTGAGATATATTCATCATACGAACAGAGGCATCCATACGTTTGGAACACTCTTTGATTTCTACTTTTGTGTTCGTGCTCGCTTGTGCGGCAGCACAAGCGAGCTAACTCCTTAACGTGGTTAATCAAAAATTCATATTAATAAAACATCTCTTCCGGAGTTTAACGCTCTTTGAACCACCTGCACTCCTCTACCCTTCCGTCTCCTCCTTCTCCATACGGGAGACATCCCGGTATGACCCACACTTCTTTAATTTAGAGGCCTCCTCTGAGAAGTACAAGAACCCATACCTTCAGCCTAGGACTTCTTTGTTTCCTCAGCAACCGGTGGAGAAAGGTGCAATCTCCGTTTTCCAGATGTCTTCGGAATTCCCTACCCCACTTCCATATCATCGTCAGACCTTACTACACTTTGAACTTAGCCAAGAGGCCGAGAAGAGATCGTCAGACCTTACTGGAAGAGACGGGAAGTCCTCCTCAAGGCCACTATCACCTGCGATACCCGCTGCGGCTAAAACCGGCGAAGCGACATCCGGTCCTCGCCGCCGAGCCGACGTGTCTTTCTTCTTGGTTTCTCTGCGTCTTTTCATCAGTCGCTCCTCACGTCGAAATTCCGCAATCTCTATTTCCGCAGCACTATCGGTCCCGCTGTTCTCCAAAGGGACCTCACGTACAAAACCCGAGAAGCCCCATCCTTCAGGTGGGAGCTCCTCCTCCGGGGCGATCTGGTTCGGTCATAGTCCAACAACAAAGATAATAAATTAATCTAGAATGAAACAAAACTAACAAATGAATGTAAACAAACTGAATAAATTAATACTAACAGCTGTGTAATCAAATAAACTGTCCTTGGTTACCGTAGGCCAACACCAGAAAATAAAATTTAAAACAAGCAGAAACGAGACAATACGACTAACATTAAGTTAAAATAACAGATTTAACTCAGAAACGAAAAAAAAAAACAACTAAATTATATACAAAACCGTAAGGAAAACTGCAGAAATACGGATCGGGAAAAACACATCCGAACGCATCGAGAGCTTACATAACCTAAATAATAAGTTTTTATTGTGAAACAAAACAATTACTAATTTATTTATTTCGAAATGATTTACTAATACACGCCTAATGATTTACATTACAAATATTTAGGTTGTGATAATTATTACATATTTAAAAATCTAAGTTTATATTATAACATAAATTATAACTATAATATTAATATTACAATTATTTATTATATTATATTTTATGGTATTATATTGCGATCGTCAACTGTAATATTTATTTGTTATCCTTCACTCATAATTTACATTTTATGGAGTGGCATTTTAATTAATTTTAAGTTGTAATTTTTATTCACTCGTCTAGGAAATTTTCTTTTTTTTCAATATATAGGGAATTTTACAGATTATGCAGTGCATTCTACTTTATTTAGTTTATGATTCTACTGTTAGCGTTAAATTTTTATTTATTATTTACGAGTATCAATTGTGTGTAAAGTGATTCAAAAAGATCTTTAACAAAATTTCAGAATATTTTCTATTTGTGAAAGTAAAGAAGAATATTCATATAAACATAGTTCGGAAAATTTACGTTAGCGAGTGAGCGAGTTAGGGCGAAATATTTCGCCCTGATTTCTGCGCCTTCCAAAAATTAAGCTAAACTGTAAACTAAGAAGATAAATTTAGTGGTATTATATAAAATCTGATCTGAAAAATTAGAAAAAAGGATAAGACCCAGAACTGGTATTTTCAGTAATTTTCGAGGAATCTGGGATGAAAAATAAAAGATTGGGGAAAAATTACCTAGTTTAAAATCAGCCACATTTTGATAAATTTTGTTTATAATAAAATTTGAAATTCTTACTTTGTAACTAATTTTTATGGACTTATTCGTTAACATTTTACCCAGAATAAAGTATTTATTATTGTTGTTTAAAAGTTTTGTTTGTTACCCGTTTAACAGTTACTTTACGCCTAACATAAAATAGCATGTTTTTCGAGTCCAATCTTTTGTCTTTCAACCCAAATTTCTCAAAAACCTCTGAAAATGTAGAAAATATAATTCTGGGGCTTATTATTTTCAAGAATTACAGATTGGCATAAAATTAATCGAAATTATGCAAAATCTTTATCCAGCCGACACTCCTTAACGAAGCGTTTCCCAACCCTATGTTTATATGAACTTTTTTCTTTATTTTTACTGGTAGAATGTCCTGAAAGTATGTTACATTCTTCCTGTATTACTCTGTGTGTATGTGTGTGCCGTGTATGTGTGTGAGTGCGTAGGCGCGCGCGTGTGTGTATAGAGCGTTTCTAAAATGGTGGGCTGGCTATACTTTTTCGGATTCTAACTGTAAAACTAAACGAAAAATATCCTTAGAAAAATAGCAATTTCTCCTTTGTTCTTCCACTGTCCGCCATTTTATTTTTATATAAAAATTTATATCTCAAGTTCGGATAGAGGAATCAATCACATTAATATTTGGTAAGCGTCTAGGTAATAAAGTTTTAAAATTAGCAAAAAATCAGGACTTAAATACCTTCACAAATTACAAAATGGTGGCTATGTTTATTTTTCAATCCGTTATATCTCCATAAATATAAGTTTTACCAAAATGTATGTTTTGCTAAAACATTCAACCTTTTATTTTGAACAAAATGACATTTGTTTAAAGTCGGTTTACAAATGGAAACCGACTTATGATTTACAAATGGAATGCCGAGTTATGGCAGAAAATTGATGTGGTAATTTTATAATTTTATTTGTTTTATAAATATGTATATTAGGTACTGTAACCAGTCTTTCCTAATAGTGCAGAGTAACAGAATATCCGGCACACTACATTAGGCTTACTAGAGAAAGTAAAGAATAAAGTGATTTCTTGTTAGCATTTTCTCTTAACTAAATATTTTGTAGATCTATTAGCTACACCGGTAACTCTCTCTATCAAAGGGATTAATTGGATAAAGAACATTATTACTCTCAGAAAAAGAAAATATATAAAGTGACACTTTTATCTTTAATGGTTTGTATCTTTCATACATACCAATAAAAACAGGTAGTTTTAAAATAATATATAAATGTACCTCTATGAGAAAAATGCCAAAAACAAATTAAAAAAAAGCTAACAACACAGTTGTAGGACTTTCCTGTCACACAGTTTTTTCTGAGGCACGGCTCATACACACACACCCAAAACGAAAGCGTGGGCACATACCCTATTTCATTCGCGCGAGTATGGCGGTACTAGCGGCCACTTGAAATAAATTTTTACACTTTAAATATTATTCATTTATTTAATTCTACCGTTCGCCTGCGATGTCACAACGTAGCAGTCGACTATAGAAGTAGTCTGGCCGCTAATTATGATGTGGAATATGTAAAGGGGGGTGGCTGCGCTAAGATTTGTGGATCCAACGAGATGCTAATATAAAAAACTGCAACGAAAAAGACCCAATGTACTGACTTCTACAATTTAGCAAAAAGATTTTTACACAGATTTTTTTTTTAATAATTGTTCACAAAAATAATTTTAAAAAAAGCAACGGAAATCATCCCTTGCATTGCCGTCTATAACACTTCAACATTTTAGGGGGTGAGGGTGAAATTTAGCAAAAAGTTTTTTACAAAAGTTATTTATTTAAAATTCACGATTTTATAAAAAAAAGTATAACCTTAATTATGCAAAATCTGGAGGCAATCCCCCATCCCATGGCCCTATATAATGAAAATTTTATAGCATCAATGCCCCTACTAGAGAAATATTATAGCCAAGTTTGGTGAAAATCGGTCAGTAGTTCTGGTGGTGATATAAGGCGATTTCAACATAATACATAACATACACTCATACATACGTAAGCACATTTTGTCGCGGACATTTGGATGCCATTTTTCGGTTTTCTGGGGTTATTAGGGGTCAGTTCATCAAGATTCGGTGAAAACTGGATATGCCGAATTTTGACCGATCTTTCTACTTTCTACTTTCTACTTTCCCATCTATATAGCTGTGGCTGGTATACAGAGAAAGTAAAAATAAATAAATTTTAATCTCTAAAATAAAGATGAAGGAAATAATCAGTGTAATTTTTGAACGTTATTTTTTCAATTTCATATTGAAAATAAAATCTACTTTTTTTTCATCATATCTTTTTGTTAATAAAACTTACTTTATGGTGCGTTTATTGTTTTTTAAAAGAGTTTTATCCAATGGTATTTTTTTTTACGGATTTCCCTGTATAACCATTTCATTTCTTTTCTTTACTTTTTTTTTCTACGTGACTTAAGTACCTTAACATCTGCTACAGAATTTTATCCATAATATTAGTTTTCTCAAGCACGTTTCCTCATTTCTTGATTTTTATTTTTCATTTTATTTAAACAAGCGAAAATGTTTTCCAATTCTTATTCAATTACATGTTATCGATTGACTTTCTCTATAAAATAAAAGTAAATATTTAAATTCCATTGTTCTTTTAATAAATCGATACACAATACGAAGTATATACGTATCGATTAATTGTAATTAATTAAATTTAATATTTATATATGTTACATTTAATTTCGGACTAAACGTTTTTCAGAAAATTTACGCTGTCGTATCGATTCTCAAGTAAAAAATATAATTCGACTATGTTTTAAATCTTTAGTATATAATGCGCTTTTTCCATCTGCTTGTATAACCAAAGGAACTAAAAACGGTTGAATGAATTTCATTGTGGTTTTCCTTTTGTTTAGAATGTTAACCTGAAAAAGTATTTTTTAAACTATATAACTCATCAAGTTTACTCAACTGAAAACTGTAACGTGCAGAATATTGTTGAGAAAAAGTAAACTTTAAATGGAAAAAATGAATAATCCAGTGAAAAATTTTTTTAGATAGATAAAAGGATTATATACGTCTTTGTGGTAATTTATTCATTTTTGTTTTTACAAAAAAACAAAAAAAAAATATCCTCTTTGGCATTTTGTGAATTCATTTGATAAATAGAACAATATTAAAGAAAGATTATAATGTTTAGTTTGCTTCTTTAAATAATATATTTAGAAAGAAAATCACATAAAATTAATAAATAGAGGAAAGCAAAGTAAATAGAAAAATTTTGAAAAACTTATTCCTGATTTTTATTTCCCGCCTGGATAGCGCTATAGTTCTAGAAGTGAAAATATTGTAATCGTTTCAATTCGAGCATATGTGGTTTTCACCGGATCTTACCGTTTTGACACCTGAGGAACCCAAAAATCTGGATGTTAAAGTTCGTGTGTTTGGTGTTGGTCTTTAAATAATCTTATTTCTCCAGACCTGTTGGAACTACTTTGACTAAACTGTTGAGATTACTTCTCTCTCGTACATATAGGGCATTGATACCATTAAATTTCCAACTTAAAAGGTTCAAAGAGAAATACTGAGGATGATGGCCTTGCTGTAGAGCAAGGCCATCATCATCAGTATTTCGAGGTTTCGCCTAATTAAGGTCATATTTTTCTTAGGCATCTTTGTTAACAATTAAAAAATATCAATATTTGCAAAAATAAATTTTTGCAAAATCGCATCCCCACTCCAAAAAAGTTCTGTTGTAGTCGACTGTTATGTTATGATATCACAGGTGAGCGGCAGAATTAAATAAATGCATAGTAAAAAAGTATCTCGGTCTGGATGGATCTTGAACTCGATTACCCGGTTGACTCTGTACATTGTGCCTTAAGCCTCACGGTTACATCAGTATGCCGACCGTACAAGCGAAATTTATGGGAGCAGTGTCGGACCTTTGTATATGCTGTGGGTTAGTAGACACTGTCGAGCATGCTATTTATTTTCAAGTGTTCACAGTGGGAGCAGCCAAGAAGTTTTTGTTATCGGTATTTAGAAGAACTGAATGCTGATAACATTATAACGACAATGCTCTAGTCTAGAAGGAACTGGACCTTGATAGAATGATCACGGGGATCATTAATGACAAGCTGGCGGACGAGTAGCGGTAAGGGCCAGCCTTCGGGGCGAGCAGCGTGGCTCAACCGAGTCGTTGTCTGCCAATGACTCCCGGGAGACGCTGGAGCCTGCTGCTAAGATGGCAGCATCCGGGGTGCCTGCGTTGGTCACAAGGGAACCGTGTTAATGCCTTCCGGTTGGGTCCAGTTCCTATATGGTAAAGGAGGGAAGTTTTTCGGTCGGTGAGAGCCCGACACTGCCATCTCTGCGGGTGGATGGCGGCTGGTAGAACTCTTCCCTCCTCCTATGCCAAAAAAAGTCTGTGTAACATAATTCTAATTATTTTTGTATATTTTATTCATAATCGGCCGTAAAACTTGATACCGTTTAAGCGTATTTTTTTATTTACCTTGCGTTGCACTGATATATATCTGTGTCAGTAAATTGTTTTGTAATTTCCTTCATTGTTTGTAAGTATGATCGCCTGTTTTATATATGATAAAAGAATTTCTACTAGATCATGGAACTAGGAATATTCATATTATCTTGATGATAATATGAATATTATTCATATAATACCGTTATATTATTCACGTAACCGTGGAGCACGGTTTTTTAGCCACGTGACGCGAAAGTCTTACAACTGATGATTGCTTCTGATGCACGGCTTACACACAAATACACACATAATTAAAAATATCTATGGTACTTACTTATTAACGCTATCGCATCTACAGCTTTATTTAAAAGTAGTCAATTTTTTACAAAGTAGTCAATCGGATTTCGGTGGAAAATGGGCCGATATAGAGTTTAACATAAATAAATAAATATTTATTTTATAAATATAATTTAACCAAACTTAACCTACGCTCGCTAACCTTGACTAATTAACACTGTAATTATTTGAGTATTTATTTAATAAATTCAGTAATTACAATTATTTATTATTTAAATAATCAAATTACAATAATTACTGAATTTATTAAATAATTACTCAAAAAATTACGGTGTTAATTAGTCAAGGTTAGCGAGCGTAGGTTAAGTTTGGTTAAATTATATTTATAAAATAAATAAATATAAATAACCATTTATATTCTGTTTTGAATCTATTTTGAAATCCGATTGACTTTGTTTTTAAATAAAGCTGTAGCTGCGGTGGCGTTAATACGTAAGTACCATACCTATCAATTTATTAAATATAATATTTTTTCGTTTATTTAATTCAATAATACTAACTAAAGCACGCGCCCATACCGTGCGTTTAATTCGCGTGGGTGTGCTGTACTAGCGGCGACAGTCGGCACTAACTAAAATAATGTAATTTCACAACTTACATACAACAAATTTCGCTTATATGGTCGGCAGACTAGTGTAACCGCGAAGCTTAACGCAGCAGGTACAGAGTCAACCGACGATCGAGATCGAGACCCAGCTAGACCATGTTGCCTTTTTACACTATGAGGCGACTACAACATTTGTGCGTCAGTGCTATGAACCTTTGAAATATTAACTAAATAAAATAAAATGAATAATTAATATTTAAAGTGTAAAAAATAATTTAGTTCATATCATCCCGGTGGAATTTCGAATTTACCGGTCCAAGAGGACGAGAAAAAAGGGAATTTCCTACTGGGAAAAAGGGAAATTTCAATATGGTGGAATGCGACACTAGTTGTTCTTGTGATGAGAGGGAGTATTATTGACGCAGTATGCCCACTTAGGCACTGGTTTAGAGCATTTTTTGGGGTGGGAATGCGGTTTTACAAATTGTTTTTTTTTTGCAAATATTGTTATTTTTTATTCGTTAATAAATGTGCCTGAGAAAAATAATAACTTAATCAGGCGAAATCTCGAGATACTGAGGGTGACCTTCCTCTACAGCCTAACCCACATGACCTTTTAAGTTGAATATTTAATGGCATCAATGCTCCATATGTAAAAGTAATCTGAAAAAGTTTGGTCAAAATCGGTTCAGTAGTTCTGGAGATATAAGGTGATTTAGAGGCCAGCACCTAACATACACACATACGAACAATAACATCCGGAAAATTTCCATCCGTTTTTTTTTTGGGTTCCTTAGGTGCCAAAACGTCAACATCCGGTGAAAACCACATATGCCAAAATTGAACCGATTACAATATTTTCCATCTAGAGCTATAGCGCTAGATAGACGGGAAAATAAAAACCAATACACAAAAAAATCTTCATATACTTAAATATATAATAATACTTTAACCATGGTAATTTTATTCTGTAATTACAAATACATGCACACTTCGGTGCGGAAATTTAGGTAAATTATGATCATTATATTTTTTTATGATAATTTATAAATGCTATAAACTGTATTTTCTTTTCTTTCACAAGTAATTGAATCGTTTTTACAGTATTCTATTTACGCGATTAAATTTCAATCGGTTTAAGTGGATCAAATCCTTTTTTATCAGAATACTTAAGCACTTAAATGATCACTTTTACGATTCTGAATTTTTTAATTCTTTGTTTTTCTATAATTTAATTTTGTTAAAACGAATATAAAAACAAACAGTTAGGAAAATATATAGCACTATTCTCTACTTATTTATTACTTTTTTTTACAGTAAACTATTATTCCGTAATATTACATGTATGAGATAGCAAACATATCGAAAGCAATTAAAAACACATATCTTTTCTTTAACAATTAAACATTTTTGTCGAAGTTTGTAAGGTTTTTCTTTTTGAAATCCAATTGTTAGAAACTTCTTCATCTGGCAAAGAGAGGACTTCATGAGAAGCAACAAGTAAAAATCAGCTCATTCTAAGACGAGAAATTGTAAAAAAAAAATTGTTAATAGAAGATACATTTTGTTGTGAAATGTCTTCTGGACCAATATGTGTGCATTTATGAAATTTATATAATGAAATTTATGATTAACATCCAAGTTTTAGATGTTATTTCCTATCCGTGTTGATTATATTCAATTTTTTTCAGTGATCTTAAACTGTAAAAGGAAGCCCATTACGAAACTTCGTCTTTTAGGTAGATTTCATAAAAAAGCCATTTATGGTAATGGGTGTAGATTCATGTGTTTTCTTCTTGCTCTTGATAAATGTAAACATATCCTGTCATTTTATTTTTTATTTTTTTAATAATTAACCAGTTGAGCTTAAGCAGTTAATAACTTATGAATGTAAACTAAACAACATTACTAATTTTATATCTGTTCTACAGTATGTTTAACATGTATTTAAAAATGTGTATAACTATTGTGATTTAAAGTAATTATTAATTAATTCAATGTAAATTTAAAAGATAAATAAAGGAAGTGTAAATTATCCATAGTTTATTTATCCGGCAATTACATACTATATGCTATTACCACAACCAACGTATTACACCGCAGCTGCAATGGCTGTACAATGAGTACCATGATTCAACTTCCGGAAAATTTCGATATATCTTCGCGTTTCACATCTGACAGACCCCAAAAACCACAGTCATTTCAAAAGTTTACATATATATATTTCACTTTCTTGTGGACACGATAACTGCCGTAATTTTGTGCCAATCACTTTCAAAATATAACGACCCCAAATCTCGATCGACTTGTGCAAAATTGGACCATAGAGGTGGAAGTGGGAGGCTTTTTCGAAAAAAAATATCACTATAACTTTCTTATTAAGTAAAATATCGAATTCGTTTACTACTCTTTAGATAAGGGCCTAAAACTTATCTAAGTAATTTTTTTAAATATAAACAACCAATGGCCTAAGATATGGAAAAAGTTGGGTTTCGAAGACAAAAAAATCATTCTTCCTTTAATAGGCACAGCATCGAATCGGTTTAAATTGCTCGTTAGTCTAAACATTACCTAAAAGCTTTGTCTGAAACAATTTTTGATAAGACCAACCCTTACGGCAAGGGATGACAAAAATTTTGCTGGGATTGTAAGAAGATGGGGCTTGTCGTATGCTAAACATGTGAAAGTTTATTTCACATGCAACCATTGTCGTATTGAGTAAATTTGAGTCAACTACTTAGCACCAGTGAAATCTACCTCCGCCTTCCGGCGTGCCGAAAGGGATTTTTTTAACTTGTGGTTTCAACATATATCATTTTATAGTTTATATTATTGTTTCTGATAATTATATTAAAAAATAAATTGAAAAAATGTAACGCTCTTTTGCTGTTTAATAACGGATATTTTTAACGTTACGTCCACTCGCACAAACATAGCTATTGCTTCTATTGAAAAGGAAAGAATGCGATGCCGTATAACCCTATATGAAGATTGCCCTTCATAAACGGTTACTAACCTATAAAATAATACTTATCTCACGTTTACTATTTCATAAAGAAGGTCCTGGAAAATTTTTACATACCTAAAATACAAAGGGTTTTTTATGTCTTGTCCTTAAGTAGAACGTAGGCTGTAAAAATATATTTCAATAATATTAAACATATCCAGTGGTATCGTCCAACGTTTAATTCAACAATTTTTTCCCATTTTTTTTTTTTTTGCTTTTATGTTTTTGAATGAAGTAATAAATTCATTATTACATTTTTTCCCGAAGAGGTTTTAGTTAATTTTTAATTTAGTTTTGGTAGAAAGAACAAAATTATTACATTACCAACATGGGGACGTGTCAACTCATCTTTCAAAATAAAGGAAATAATACATGCAGAAAAACATACATTTTTCCGATAGGTACCCCTTTTTTTTCATTCGACTGTTCCCACCTAAGTATTTTTGCTTCATGAATTAATTCAGAATAAAATATTTTGAAGCTTATACTGGGAATATGATAAAGGAAGTTTAGCGTATGAAAAATGCCATGCCTGACCGGGATACCCGGATAAAACACCAAAAAGCTACCGATCCGCCACGGAGATTATTACAAATATATATGTATATATATATATATATATATATATATGTTTTTATTAAAATAGAATTTAGTTTTGTTGTGCGTAATGCTATTCTTTAATTATTTATTATTTTTTTCCTAATTATTTTTATTTTTGTTTTAAATTTTTTTGTAGTTATATCCTTCATATCTACCGATTATTATTGATAAAAATTTTAAATAAGTATTTGGTTACAGATTTAAATTTTTTGTATAAAGTTCTCGAGAATATTTAATCGTTAATACAGTACTTATTTTTTATTTATTTCTGAAATTCAGATTTATTATTATTAATATTATTTTATTATTATTAGTTTATTAATCAATGTTTATTACTTTGAACACGTTTGTTTTTTAATACGGTTTTATTACATTAGTAGCAGACCCTCAATTCTTTGCTATTGCTAGATTTGCGTATATATATATAGATTAAATTAACACAATTGAAAGTTTGATAAAACATTAACAAAATGAACATTACGGAACTTCACAAAATTTAACTTTCCCTTTTACCCTTTCTCCCTTTTCTCTTTCTCCCCGTTTCCTTTTTCCCTCTTTCCCAAGTTTTCCATTTCCCATTTTCATTTTTACTATATTCCCTTTCCCTCTCCCCATTTCGTATTCCACAATTTTCCCCTTTCACCCCTTTCCACCTCAATTATTTCCCCCTTATTTCCCTTTTCCCTTCCTCTTTCCCCATTTCCCCCTTCCTGTTTTATTTTTTTCCTTTCAATTTCATTTTCGCGTTTTTCCTTTTCGCCGTTTTTCCCTTTTTATTTTTACCTTTTTCGATTTTTCCCCTTTCTCTTTTTTCCTGCGCGTAAATCGGTCCAGTAGTTTTTTAGTCTATAGCGGACTCGCACATCGGAAATATTCAAATGGAATCGTAAAATATTTAGTATAGCGTGTGTTGGTTTTACGTCCAACAGATAGCGTTGTTTTAAAAAAAAAAACATTTTTACCTGTCACAGGTGCGACATCTTATATATATATATATATATATATAAATAGTAGGCATATAAAAACACGCGCGTATTCGAATGCAATGTCGTGTCAAAATTTCAAGGCAATCGGTGCTTTAAGATTTTTAACAAACGAACATTTACATTTTTATTATACATATACATTACGGTTAAATTACGCTGCCCAAAAAGGAGTGTAATGTATTTAGAGTGTATGTATGCATGTTGTTCCACTGTAGCAGCTCAACAGCTGAACCGATTTAGATGCATTACCCAACGTGACAATCCTTACGTTACCGGGAGTGTCTAAGCCTATATATATATATATATATATATAAATTTAAAAAAAATTAAAAAAAAATTATACTATATACAAAATTGTCACCCGCACGCTTTTTAATTATCCTATATTAAAAAGTAATGATTCTTTTGGCAGTCGTGTTTTTTAATCTTAAAATTTATCTCTTGTTTCGTAAATATATAATATTTATGTTTCGTAATATGTGATGGTAATCAAACATCTAATTTAACATTAGATATGTTAAATCAAAAGTTTGTATTAAAACAATTACTTCTTTTATTCGTTCGTGTCATATAAAAGATCTGATGTTGACACTACATGACTTATTGTATTTTCCAGCTTAAAGAGTGATTCTCGAAGAATGTTAACAAACTTTCAAGAAAGTTTATTAAGTTTGGAAAACTTCGTTAGCGAGTGTCGGTTACCAAAAGATTTCGTCTAGTTTCTGCGCCTTTGGAAAAATAAGCTATACTGCAGTTCTTGGAACCTAAATTAAGCAGTAAATTAGTTAGTTACATGAAATATGGCCTGATAAATTGAAATAAATAAGTAGCAGAATTATATTTTTAGCAGTTATTGAGAAATCTGAGGTGAAATATCGACCTCCATGGCGGAGTTGTAGCGTCTCAGTCCATCATTCGGAGGATTCGATCCAAATACTGGTCAGGCATGACATTTTTCATACGCTACAAAATTTCCATTTTCATATTTTTTAATTCCTACGCACAATCATCAAACTTACGTAGTAAATTAATACGTGATTTATACCAATATTTTCTTCGGTTTGGGGCTTTGGTGCGACTAAGCGTCAGGATTCCCTTTCTGATGTCAATTTAGCTTATTTAATGTGCTTTGGGAAATTTTTTAGGATGTAAAAAATGTAATACCTCTTGAAATTCAATCATGGAAAGATAGATAGGATACCAAATTTGGAGATATCTACAACGTATGCCTATTGAACGATAAAAAAACATGTGATTAGCGTTCCATATTCGTTTTGGATCAGCGTTCTCAAACCCATTTCTGGGTCCGACCGCGGGAGACTAGGCTTTTAAAACCTGTGCTCCCGACGTAATTCCCCTTCAGACCGTCCGCTGAAGTCCATTCGGTGCTAGCGCTTCATAGGCTAGCAGGAATACACCACAACGGGGCCCTAGTTTTTTGGAGGGAGCAATGCGCCCCCTTCTCCGGAGGGAGTCGCAATTGCTGATTTAATTAATTGTAAGTATAAAAAATTTTTAAGGTATGGATCAGATATGTTAAATCAAAAGTTTGTATTAAAACCATTACTTCTTTTATTCGTTCGTGTCATATAAAAAATCTGATGTTGACATTACATGACTTTCTTGTACACCTCTTATATTACATATACACATTCTTTAAAATGAAAAGTACATAAAATTTTATTTCATTAGTAACTACTGATATTTTTTCATATCTTTTTTTTACTGTTATTATTGAATTATTATTTATTGTAAAAATAAATCAATTGATGGTAATTATTAAAAAATAAAAGTTAAAAAAAAGGAGATGAAGTCGGATTCGAACCAATGTACCTTCCCCTTGTAAGATCCAAATATTTCATTAATTAAAATTTTATTTGACAATAACTGTGGAACCAATGAAAATAAATACAACTTATGATATATCATTGAAAAACTCTCAATGAGGGCTTATTACTGCAGTTAATGAAAAGTGCAAAATCCAAATGTTTTGGTTTTTGGGCTTTTCTGGACACTTTTAGTTCAATCGATTGCAATCAAAAGGAGAGGTGCACAACTAAAGGTTACAACAGTCGTAAATTAAAAATTTGAACATCCAACGGCTAATCGTTTTTGAGTTATGCGAGATATACATACGTACGTTCCTCACTTTGAATAAGGAAAAAAACATAAGTATTTTACCAGTAAGATTATTCAATTTTGGATTATTTTTTTATTTTTAATAGTTTTATTAAAAATTTAAAAAACACTTTCTTGTGAGAGTTTGAAAATTTGGTTTGTTTATTAGGTAAATAGAAATGAATACAAAATACCTATAAATAATATTAAAACTTTTGTATTAAATATTTGAATGATTAATAAAATTATATTTATTTCAAATAAATCTACTCCAAAAAAAGTTTTACTAAAAGGTTCCTTACAATATTTAATTTAATGTTTATAAAAGAAGACCTATTGACAGAAACGAAAGAAATTGTTACTTTTAAGCTGCCAACAAAAAATTCAGAAAAAATATACCATTAATTATTTTTATAAATGATCTTTTTATATGTATTTCTATAATCTGGTTACATTAACTTTAAATTTGGGGAAGCGATGAACGGTAGCTTTTTTAAAGTGCTTCATGGTAGTAATAGTATCTACTGTAGTAGATTTCTCGAACCTATTCGTACTTGACTGCATTCAATATATATTATGTGTTGCTAAATATCATTAATTAAAAATAATCCAGTTATGACGAAATCTTGTACTGGCTTGTAATATTCGTAATTCTCAAGCAAGATACTTTTCAATAAAGATTGCATTTATTTTCATCCTCAGACCGATTAGTTTACTTTTTAAAAAAATAATAAGAACGTTTTATTTATAAATTTCTCTTTCACTTTCTTATTATGGATTTTGTAAAGTAAATTAAAAGAACCATGCAGATTTGTTTTGTTTTCTATTGGTTCGCTAGACGTATTATCGATGTTGTAGACGTTAAATCTATATAATAAACAAAAAGCTTCTTTCTATTTAATCTCTCACTTAGTCAAAAATAATTAATAAATGTATAATTATTAAAATAAATCAACCATAATTCATTGTTATAAAAATTTATAATGTAAAATATTTCTGTTTTGAGGAGTTGATAATTTATTTGAGAGTAAGAGAATTGCAATTTTAAATAACTTCCTTTAAAATTATTGAAATTAAATTTAGTAAATAATTACAAAATTATAAGTCTGTAGTATATTTGAGAAAATATTTGACAAAACATTATTAGTTGATCTCCGTGACCGATTGGCAACGCCTCTACCTTTCATCCAGAGGCTCTGGGTTTGAGTGTCGGTCAGGCATTGAATTTTTTATATGATATAACAAATTAATTCAATATATTCCATAGGAAGCTGTTACAGGTTGTCAACCAGAATAAACCAGAATATAGAGAAGTTAATTGCTATTGAGCTTTCTCTCCTGCTATTGAATAATTGACATTCAACATGTTTATTCATTGGGGACAGATTGTAGATATTTAATTGTTGTAAAAATGTTTGTCATTAATTTTTTATAGTTCTATTTTATCAATTCCAAAAAGTAGGCCAAAGCATTTACATTAAACTTATTTATTTTTCTTAACATTATTTTGAATCAATGCTATAAAGATTATTTTGATTTTTATTATTTTCTGCGGTTATTTTTTACGTAGGATTTTAATGTTAATAACAAGTAAGATATTTGTTGTAAGCCAAATTAATATGAAATAGCTAAAATGTAAATTTATCTGATGGCCGAGTGGTAGCATCTTAGTCTTTCATACGGTGATACCGGGTTTGAATTCCGGTCAGGTAGGGAGCTTTTTAATACGGTACAAACTTTTCCATTTTCATAATCCCACATTCAAGTTTTTGTTGTGATTTAATTCATCAGGCTAAAAAAGTTCAAAAGTTAGTTATAGGTGATCCATACTATAAATGCAACCACATTATTGCAATCATATTTTAATAATTATACTTAGCTTGGTATGTATGTTTATATCACTTCAGTTTTTAATAATATATATATATATATATAGAACATTGGATAATATATGAAAGTGGTAATTGTTGTGTATTCTACACTAAATGCTGTTAAGAACGATTTTAACAATATTCGAAAATGAATTATAACCGTTCAAATACCACTTCAAATATGTGACATATATATATATATATATATATATATATATATATATATATATTTATTCTATAAAGGATCAAACAGATGACCTTTTTATAATTTTCTACGAGTACCCTTTGGTTACGTCAGAATCCTATAAGTATCAAATTGTGCAGTCGTTTTTTGTAGCACTATATGCCAATAAAAATGACGAGTACTTTTTATAACAAGCAATATTTTTCAAAAAGTCTTAGATTTAAAACAATTCAGATTGTACAATTTACAATAATTTGCGGTATAATTAATTATTTCTATTAATTTAATTATCACATTTATATACATCTTCCATATATATAAAAATGTTAAGTTCGTTTGTGTACGCTTCAAAACTCAAAATGTTCTGCACCGATTGAGCTCAAATTTTAGCACAATATATAACCCACATCAAAGATTGTTTTCATCTATTTTTTTAAAATCTATCTATCTATTTTTAATTTGTACATTTTTAATTTGGAAATGTAAACAAAGGAAAACCAATCAGATCAATGCAAGATGGCCGCTGTCAAACACAACGACCTAATTTCTTTGAATTATATTTAACAGCTAAAACATCTGTATTTAAAAAAAAAAATACACGATAAAAAAAAAATTAGCACGATATATAACCCGCATCAAAGATTGTTTTCATCTATTTTTAATAAATCTATCTATCTATTTTTAATTTGGAAATGTAAACAAAGTAAAACCAATCAGATCAATGCAAGATGGCCGCTGTCAAACACAACGACCAATCACAAAGAGCCCGTATGGCCGTTGCCAATGTAAACAAAATCACAACTGATTAAGTAACAAATTTCTTTGAATTATATTTAACAGCTAAAACATCTGTATTTTATTAAAAAAAACAAAAAAAAAAAACACCAAAACAAAAAGAAGGATGACTTACAGTAAATAATTAAAACACCCAACTTTCTTATAGCCTAGATAGACTTAAGACTATGCAAACAAAAAAAGTCGAAATAACCAAATACACAGAAAATAATATCCCTACATAATGACCAAAAAATCTTTTGTTAGGTTAAATATTCACTTTTGTCTGAATTTACAGAAGGCATTTACAACGAAGCATTGATAAATATTGAAGACAAGTGTTTAGCTATTGCAAATAAAGTTCTTAGTCAATTGGGAATGTCAGCACCCACCCGAGCTGCGATTGCTTCATTTGATGTGGATTTATGCCGTGAACAGAGTTACAACATTGGTGATCTTCAGTCATATATCCAATCAAACATTCCCAAATTAACGCGTGAACAGAAAGGCATTTATGATCGCATAATGCAAATGATAAATGTCGGAGTTGGCGGACCTTCTTCTTGGATGCGCCAGGAGGACTGGGAAAACATTCCTCATTAGATTGATTCTAGCAACGGTTCGATCAAAAAATGACATAGCCTTAGCTCTTGCTTCGTCTGGAATAGCTGCGACATTGTTACCAGGTAGAAGGACTGCGCGTTCAGCTCTGAAGTTGCCATTAAACATGCAAATCATCGAGACTCCCACGTGCAATATTTCCAAAGTATCCTGTATGGGAAAAGTATTACAAAAATGTAAACTCATTGTTTGGGATGAATACACGATGGCACATAAAAAAATCGCTTAAAGCTCTTGATCGATCGTTACGAGATTTGCGTGGAAACGTTCAACCAATCGGGAATGCTTTGATATTGCTCGCAGGAGATTTTAGGCAAACATTGCCGGTAATTTCTCGATCGACACCAGCAGACGAAATAAATGCTTGCCTGAAATATTCAACACTGTGGCGACACGTACGTACATTGCAGTTGACTACGGATATGCGTATCCAGTTGCAGAATGATCCATCAGCTGAGGTATTCTCACGACAGTTACTGGACATTGGAAACGGACAGCTTCCAGTCGATGAGACGTTTAGACGAATATCATTTCCTGATATTTTTTGTAATTTAGTAACATCGAAAGAAGAACTGATCGAAAAAGTATTTCCTGATATTCAAATTAATCATAGAAATCACGATCGGCTCAGTGAACGAGCTGTACTTGCCGCAAAGAATAAAGATGTCTATCAACTTAATAATGTTATTCAATCCAGCATTCAAAGTGAGGAAATTACATATAAGTCGATAGACACCGTTGTGGAAGCAGATGAAGTAGTTAATTATCCAACGGAATTTTTAAACTCACTTGATCTGCCAGGGATGCCACCACACATATTAAAATTGAAAATAGGTGTGCCAATTATCCTCCTGCGGAATATTAATCAGCCAAAACTCTACAACGGCACGCGACTTGCAGTAAAGAAATTGATGAATAACGTAGTGGAAGCAACGATTTTAACGAGGCCTTTCAAAGGTGAAGATGTCCTCATTCCTCGAATACCCATGATCCCGACCGATACACCATTTCAATTTAAAAGATTGCAATTCCCAATTCGATTGTGTGGTTTAGATTTAGATGCGGATTGCTTCTCACATGGAAAACTGTATGTGCGTGTTCCCGAGTTGGTAAACCAGATAGCCTTTATATCTACGCAGACAGTGGATAACAAAAAAATATTGTATATCCACAAGTATTGCAAAATTAAACTTCTATGAAACGTGTGCTTTGTTTCGTTTCTCATTTCTCATCCATGCAACCACAATGTGCCACAGCGAAGTGTGGCGGGTACAGCTAGTGTATATATATAAAATGATTTATTATTTATTTAAAATGTCGTACTTTTAAATGTTCAAAACATTTATTTTTTTACAATGGGTAATTTGTTCTTCTTTTATCAAGTATTAGAAATGGTAATGGTAGTGTTAATGTGTGATCATAATCCAACAGACGAATTATGCACCTTAATAAAATGTTAATTTATTTTAGTCATTAATCCCATTGGATTTAAAGTGGTGTCAGATGTATTGTTTCAGGTTAGGTTGAGATCTATGCGAGTGTAGATGTGTTATTTTTGTTCTGTCTTCAGATACCCATTGTGTCTTTGTTTTCACGTTTTTTGTTGATCTTTTTGTTATTCGTTGTTTCGTTTTTTTTTGTGATGTTTCGTTTGTGTTTCGTCTTACCTGTCGTCGCGGTGGTAGATAATTTTGGGGTTCCTCATTTGAGGCGAGGCGTCAAAACCGGAGTCCCGAGGGGGGATCTCTACGAGGTCCCCTCATTAGAGGCATGGCGACTAAGTAGAGACCGAGTTCCGACTGTTTGGGGGGAATGTCAGTTCTCGACTAGGTAGTTTGAGGCGATGGCACCCCCTTGAGCTGTATTCATGCTTGGTTTCGGGTCTGGGTCCAGGGGGAGGATAAAAACTGATGAACTCATAATTTCAATTACTTTGATAGAATACTTTGAACTATAACGCCAAACTCTTTTCCTCTTATTTCAGGTTATCTGTTTTTTTAGTAAGATACCATGTTAGAAAGATATTTTAAACGAAATGTATATCCATATCTAAACTATACTCTTAATAGGGCGCAAATATTTCTCTTTGATAAAAAAAAGCCATTTATTTTTAACTTTATTCGTTCAGCGTGAACTTAAAAAAAAAAAAAAATATGAAAATGCTCAAAAAATTATTATTTTTGAAAATAAATCTAAGTTTTTAAATATGGGGGGGTCTCCGATGTCTTTCTAATATTAAAAATCTTTGCAATTTACTCGCATCGGATGCATTTCATATTAAAATTTAAGTATACAATTTTATACTTTAGTATAACATTTTAAATATCTTAACATTAATTATTTTTATATAAATGTGCTTCATCCTCCCTTATAAAGCAGTTTTCCGGGGATATATTTTTTACAACTTTTTATGGAGTTCCACCCTTCTTTGTAATTTTTCTTCGCAAATGAAAAATTTCAGGGAATAAATAAAAAATAAATATAAAATATTTGTATTCGAGGGGAAGATGAAGAACAAAAATTAAAACAAATAAATAGTAAAAACTACAGTAGGAGATACATTCTGTTCTCTACTAAAGCTTTGATAACTGCCGGGTATTTACATAGTTCATTATAATTATAAACATAACTCTTCTAATTCAGATTGTGTAGCGTGTGTTACAACATTTGAACCAGCCGGTTGAAATACGTATAAATCCTTTTCTTGATGACCTCTTCGGTAACCATTCATTGCACTATATGTTCTTCTCCAATCATGATGATGACTTAAATACGTCGATCTTGTAGTACCAAAATAAGTTTTATCAAGATCCATGCTATGTGTTGCTTCAGATGTCGTCCATCTTCTTGATTTTCGGAATGGAAATCTTTGTTGAAATTCTCTCTTAAATTTTTCCTGAAACATTAAAAAAATTTGTTAATAAAAAAAAAAAAATAATATCAATACATTTTTTAAATAAAGTGATTATTAGCTTTACGGATGGAAAATGTTAAAATTAGGATTAAATTAATGGAGAATAAGTGAGAGATCTCTAGTACATAAGCACGAAGAAAAGTTAAATTGTACGTAACAGACCGTCTAGTATTACAAATATTATTTATGTATGTATGTGGTGAATTTTAATAGCATTTGACTTTACGGAAGGTGATTGGATTTTTCCACTGTGCCCCCAATCACGTCCCATACCAAATAGTGTCTTCCTTCGGACTTAATCTTGTTTGTTCTCGGTAAAGAGTTTTATATTTATCAAATTTTAAATTAGTTATAAAGAAACCTTATCTATGTGTATCCGTGAAACTGTGCGACTCTGCTCATTTGTCATTCTGTAACACCGGACCTCGTAGTAGTTTTTTTATCTAAATAAATTTAATTTAAAAATCTAAACTCTATTTTCATTGAATATATTATTTAAATAAAATGGCTCTTTTGAAAAATAAATTAAGCAGTAAATTTATTACATATAAATAAATAATATTGTTTAATTCCAAATACAATGTTTGTATGTGTTTTTTTTTCAATATACATTATAGATATTTGGTCATTTTTTTATCCTCACTATCTTAAAAACAAACACACCTTTTCATTGAAAGGCCAAGTACCTATTATACAATATATGATCATCGGTTGTCTTTGAAAGAACGAATAATCTACTATTCCGTCAAAATTATCTGAAATATATTTTTAAGATCACACTCATTTATTGATATTATCTTAGCCAAATTTATTTAAAAATTTGGTTAATAGATTTTATATTATCTTAATTGGACTTAAATAAATTTATCTATTTCAGTAGTCAAACGTTCATCAAAAATTTTAAAGAATTCACAAATTATGTCTACTGTAATACATTCTAGAACCTTCATTTTAAACAAATAATTTTTGGGAATTAAAACGAAGAAAACGTTTGTATAAATCCAGATATTCAACTCCCGATTCTCACCACTGATAGTCTGGAAAGAATTGTCTAATAATACATCATAATGGTGTAATCTACTTTCTTAAAACCACAAACGTTTGCTGCTTAGTTGATTTTGTGGTTATCATGGCTATACTTTTTGATTAAATTTGATGTATTTTCAACGATTATCATAGTAATAAATGGATCGCTTCAAGATTACCTTAAGATCAAAATTAAAATTTCACACAATTTAATGAAACATTAACTTTTCAAAGCAAAAAAAAAAAATTGCTTCTTATGATTTTCTTTAAGAAAATTACGATGTATACATTTTTATTTTTGAATATAAAAAGAAAGAAATTAAGATAGACAGGCATCTTAGATGTCCTAACCGCCAGTTGGTATAAAAGTGTAATTAACAATATGTCGTAACGTTGTTAAATATTTCTTCTAGCTAAAAAATGTAATTTTAATAGTTTTTTTTTTAAATTTGGGAAGAGTAATGTGTTTATGCAAACAGATTTGAACGGATACACCAAAAAAGTACAGTTCGTTATTTTTTTAATACCATAAAGTTTTTTATTCCTTTTTCATAACTTTTCTTATACGCTAACTTAATTCGTAAAGTATATAAAAAAATTAGAAAATTCTTTCTATATTCTTAATCCTATCACTCTAACATAAAAAAAAGACACGAAATTAAATCACATATTCTACTTTTAGGAAGAAGAACCGGAAAGCCGGACGCATAATCTAATATATAGGAGTGACAATTTGTTTACGTTTTGAAAAATTGTTTATCATACCTAATTGTAAGATTTGTTATTGGATTCAGAAAGGTACATTTACCATATTTTGTTTGTTTATATTCTGAAATGATGGAATATTGTTTGTAATTTTGTATGAATGAAAACTAAAAATATGTGCAACTCTATCGCATTTTATAAGAATACTAAGCCAGTCGAGTCTCAATTCGCTCGCCCGTTCGACTAATCAGGACCTCCGGAGTCCAGATCGGCCAAGCCAAATCCCGTTGCTAACCCAGGGGACACAGGGCCTACCCAAAGGCAGCAGAGCTCACTTTGCTGCTGTTTCCTTCCAGCCAGGGGGCTCCGTCTTCTGCCTCTGGCATAGCTCGCTTACTTATTAGTAAATCGCTTACTTATTATTTGTTTTTATTAGTAAATGTTTACAGGTTTTTTTCTTTAACATCAATTCTATAAAAATTAAATCTACAAGTTTTGATAATAAAATCTATGTATTTATTGGTCATTTAACAAAGTTATTGTATTTCAAACCTAAAAAACCGTGTTTTTAGTCAGCAAATTTTTCTCTTTTTCGTTAGATATCATGAAAACTACGAGAAGTACAGTTCTGGTATCTATTTTATTCGGACCTCATTTCACCGGGAAAACTGCAGTACAGGTAAATTATTTTGCTAGCCGGAATTTGATAGCATAGCGATTTTAGACATAAGTTTATATGAATTTTTTCCCTTACTTCAAGCTTAAGAATCTGTTCCCAAATTATTTCCCTTTCCTCAAGACTCACTCTATTTATGAACAAAATAGTGGTTTCTTTATTTGTTATACTTACACGCAAAAACTGCTCAACAGATTGGGCATATTGC
The DNA here is from genome assembly GCF_047948215.1 of Lycorma delicatula. Taxonomy (NCBI): domain Eukaryota; kingdom Metazoa; phylum Arthropoda; class Insecta; order Hemiptera; family Fulgoridae; genus Lycorma; species Lycorma delicatula. The sequence goes on along the minus strand of NC_134464.1, from coordinate 69,930,453 downwards.
ATGAACGTAATTAAAAATTATTTTGCGTGAACATAGTTTTTATAAGAAGAAAGAACATAGGACAGAACTACTGCCATTACGAAATGTTTCACCGTTTCAAAATATGTGGCAAAATAGGTGGCAGTTTTAATGACTTGCGATAACAACTGGATTATGTTCCTGTCCGATATTTAACTTTACTATGGTCAAACCGTTGGTCAAATGAAATTCAGACACCCCTTGCAGAATTTTAAATTAAATATTTTACAAAACATTGTGTTTGATTTTTCATTATCACTTTTCGTTATCGATACAAGTAGCTTTAAAAGTGCGACAGTGTATGGCGCGGCGACTCAACCAATACAGCCAATCCCACTGTGTGTGAAGTGTGCGACGTGACTGATTACACCGGCGACCTCCGGGTTATTTGATTAAAATATATAAAATAATAAAAAACAAAAAATGTAAATTGAAGTGCGGTCACCGCCTCATGTTTGTCGAGTAACACTAAGAACTGTGCAAAAGACATTTTACGCATGTGATGGACAGCTACTCTACCTAATTACTCTGTAAAATATAGGTATATTTTAAAATTTGTAGAACATTGTAATTTTTTAAAAATCGTCTGTCTAGATATAATATAGAATTTCTAGAAATAATATAAATTTATTCTATAATACTATCTACGTATATCTCATAAAAACCAATATCGATATTACATCAGTGTAATTCATATTTATGTGCTCTGCATAAAAATATAATTTTATAAAATGTACAAAAAGAAATTATTTTTCTTAGTAACGTTTAATTTAGTACAAAATTTGAACGTTTATTGTTTTTTAATATATTATATATTTTTAAACACCCTCAAAACAAATGAATTTTTTTGTGAATAATCCTTTGTAAATGTTAAAAGCGTACCTATCTACGAGAATTTTTATTAACCAATTAATAAGTTCAATAATTTTAGCATAAATTAAAAACTTTAAAGAGATACATATATTTACGTAGATGAAAACACCAATGGCTTTTGACTGGAGGGCAGCTGCATTATATTACAGAGCTGCATTATTATACTTCAGAGGATGAATGAGGATGATATGTATTGAGTGTGAATGAAACGTAGTATAAGTCTTCTACATTCTCAGTTCGACCATACCTGAAATGTGTGGTTAATTGAAACCCAACCCACCAAAGAACACCGGTATCCACGATCTAGTATTCAAATCCGTGTGAAAATAACTGGCTTTACTAGGACTTGAACACTGGAACTCTCAACTTCCAAATCATCAGCTGATTTGGGAAGACGCGTTCACCACTAGACCAACCCGGTGGGGCATTATATTACGTAGAAGGAGCGCAATTAACTCTTTCGAATAGCATGTAGTTATTAATCAGACACATAAAATTATGAAATTAATATTTTTATAAAAAATGAAACCAACATCAAAATACATTAAAAAATAAGAAATAATTTCGTTCAAATACTTAATTCCTTTTTTTTTTTAAATCTACGCCAAAATACGTGATCACTTCCACACTTTTCCACACTGTGGAAAAAATACGTAAAAATAGCAAACGGAAAAGCAAAGCGGTTAATGAAAATAAGCGTTGTTTAAAAATAAATAACTTATTTAAAAACAATAAAGTTCAAATTTTGTAATAAATTAAAAGTTACTAAGCAACATAATTTCTTTTTGTACATTTTATAGAATTATATTTTTATGCAGTATTTTGTCATATAGATTAATCTAATGCGTGAAAGTAAATTACTAAAAAAAATATTTTTCTGTTTTACTATTTAAATTATTTTTATAATGGTTTATTCTATGTATTTATTAACAATATAATTATATCTAACAACATACTTTACAACAGCATTTCAATATAAAAAGTGTCTAAAAAAAATACAAAATTATTGAATCTATGAAACATCTAAAATCATTTTATACGACTTATTTTACAATTTAGTACATAGAATAAAACGAGTATTAATTGCTCTGCATAAACCACAACAAATTTTACAAACAACGAAAAACTTAGACGTTGACTGCCTTAAATTTCATGGTTACGCTAAACCATATAGAGAAAGTGCAGTAGATGGTTTCTCTTTTAGAGAAAGTGCAGTAGATTCTAACACTAATCGTTAATAAAATCAAAATTGAGTAAATTTAATTTTAATCTTTGCGAGAAAAGGAGGTTAAATTCTATTTTAACCTTTGTTTTTAACCCTTCTATTTTTGTTTTATATCCTTTGGTTTTTGTATTCATTCTTTAATTGAGAATTATAAAGTTCATCTTATTTTATATAGCATAAACCCAACACTTAATTTTGAATAAATAAGTGTAGGATATATATTAGGTTTTAGAGCTTAATGATCCGTATTCTAGTCATCAAGAAAGGTGATGACAAAAAAATCATATCTCAGAAATCAAACGAGTATTTTTTTTTTAAATTCAACATTCTAATGCTTCAATGTGAAACATGCTATGATATGTTAGTCACTCTGCAAACATCCAGCCGATAATCGACTTCTGGCCAGGTTGCTTGATCATCGCAGGTAATGAACGGTAACAGCAATAGCTGTGATTCGTTATCTTAGCATTGTAGGGTATGGGAATCTCTGAAACCCAGTGAAATTATTGAGTATGTCCCCAAAAATAAATGTGTGTTGCGGTTTGATGTCCGAACATGTGATTCTTTTTTCATGAGCCTACTATCTCAGTGATCTTATCAAAGGCCTGTTGAATGTTTATGAACACCGCCGAGCAGAATTCTGCTCCTCCAGACACCCACTGATAACTCTGATGACTCTATGGGATTGTTCGATTGTGGAATGGCCACACCTAAACCCAAACTGATGGTCCGGAATTATCCCCTTACTCTCCAACACTGGCCTAAGCCTATCCAGTAGTAGCTTCTCAAACAATTTATATAATACCGGTAATAGGCTAATTGGTCTGTAAAAATAAACTTCCTATCCAGGCTTCCCTGGTTTAAAAATCATCGTCAATAGCGACACCTTCCATTCCGCTGGGAAGTAAGAAGTCCGCAGAACAGCGTTAAACCGATTCCTGATGTACTCGATGACTTTAAGGGGTAGCATGACAAGTTTTTTGTGCTTGTCATACGCCTCCATGCGTGCTTCCATACGTACTGAATCGCCCACGATCCAGTACGCCTCTGTAGGGCGGGGAGCGTTCCTGATGATAGTTGCATTCCCTTTGTAGTCTTCCATAAGGAGCATCCGTCCCCATTCAGGTGAGAAAGATTTCCTATGTACTCCTTGAATGTCTCGTCCCTGATAGTCCTCAACAACCTCCTCAGCCTCCGCGCCGTCCTGTTAAGAAGAGTCCTATCTTCTGGCCTTCTGAAACGCTGCCAGTTCCGCCGTAGACGTCGCTTCGAGACAATTAGTTCTGTCACTTCCCTCGGATAGGTATTTTCTCTGGCTGAGTGAAAATCATTAGATGTATCCCCAGGGGTATCAAGTGGAAATGGGTCAGTCAGTTTTTTCTTCGATCCAATCCTGGTAAGAAACCCAATCAATCCTTTCGTCTCGTATGAAGAATAGGTCTCTCTTGTCTCCTTAGCACCGTCGTACTGAATGTAAGTAGAACGGGCGAGTGGTCCGACGATGAATCATAGTTATTTTCCACCAGAGTGCATGGAGATGATATACCCGAGGTAACAAAAAAGTCAAGCAAATCCGGGATCTTCGTCGGTCTGTAGGCCAGTATGTCTGCTGGAATCCCGATACTACGCCCAGGTGCAGATTTTGAACACATCTCTTCAGCGATCATCTCTGCCGGTAGTCAACCGGGAACCCCACAATCGGTCTTTCGCGTTCCAGTCTCCTCCGGCAATAAATCTAGAATTCAGAGTCGCAAACAAATCAGAAAACAACTCATCAGTTACAGTATGCCGTGGAGGGCAGTACACAACGGACAGCCTAATAGGCCCCAATCAGTCTGTAACTTCAACCGTGGTTGCCTGAAACTGGTCAGTGCAGAAGCCTGGAAGTTGATGATGCCGCAGAGAACTCCGAATTAGAATTAGAATCTGGGTGATTCGTCACATACACAGAATAACCTTGAAACTTCAGGTAGTTCCAATCAGTAAAGTGCGTTTCCGATATCAAAATGACGTCCAGGGAATTGGAAACTCCCATAACACCTAGCTCCTCACATCTAGAAAGTAGGTCGTTAATGTTCCATGCAGCGATTCGTAGAAATCTGGACATTAACAGATTTTGGAGAGCACCTGGGTGAGCAAGGCTATCAGACTTCCAATCTGTTGAATCAGGAAGTCTATATTTGATGAAAGCCTGTCCAGCTTGTCAATACTGCCCTCACTAGCACGACCAGCTGCCGCAGCATACATTTTATGGAGAGATCAGGCTCCGCGTTGACTGTCCTCGGCACCCCACGAACCAACGAAAGGAAGTTGTTATTATCAAGCGCAGGGCCGGTCACCTTGCGGCTAGCGGGTATTTTCGTTGAAATCTGAAAACTGAATATTTTCGCGATCACAATACTTTCTTCACTTCGTACAAGGAAGTAAAAAACGTTATAATTTATATTTTTAGGCAATTTTCTCCATATTTTAGTTCAAAATAAAGTTTGTATTCGGATCAAGCATCCTCGAAAACAAAGTCCGATCAAAATAACCCCACCATGTCATTTTGGGGGTAGTTCCCACATACCTATTTAGCTAATAGAACAAATTTTTAGAAGAAACTAATGGTGGACAGAAAGAAAATGAAAGGAAAACGCCATTTTTTCTTTCATAGACTATTTTTGTTGATTTCAATAATTTGAGTACGAAAATGAATATCCAGGTATATTTTATAACATCAGTAGTATACGTGATAACATCAAAATTGTATAAAGGGTCTCTTCTTTTCTTTTTAAAAAATCGTAAAACTTGCTTATGAGAGATTTCGTGCTTCTTGCCTAAAATTTGCGGTATACTCGTATTTATAGTAGAAACTGAAATTTAACTTTAACAGTACCCTCAAAAGAGTGAAGCAGGTTTTCAGCAGAAAGTTTCTACTTCCCATTGATACTTCGAATAAGTACAATAATCACTAAAGCAACAAAAAATTAAACACACTGGTTTTTTTTTTATAAAATTTTATGATTTCCTTTTAAACTATCCCTAAGAAGGTGAAACTAGATAAAAGTGGTTTGGCGTTTGTGAAGGAAAAAACAAATATTTGATAGCTATATTACGTTCACAGATTTAATTTAAACTTGTTCTTTATTTTTATTTGGTAAATTAATAATTTCAATTTTTTTTTCCCATCTTTGTTAATTCATTTTTAAGTTATAATATTTAGAATTTGTACTTAAGGGTTTGATATCAAAGAAAACTACGTAAAGAAAATCTGTAAAAGAGCTTATGAATATAATTAAAATAAATTTTCTGTTAAAGTGAAATTTGGTTTCTGTCCAAAGTGAAGATTGATTGAATTTTGAGAACATTTCAGTTGGCTATACACATTGACTTTTGTCAATAAAACGTTTTTACTTGGTTTAGGTTTACAGCCGGGGAGGATTAGAGCACATCAGTTTATTTAGTATTCCCAAAAACATGATTCGTGTAATTGAGGGCGATTGTGCAACTTTTTGTTATGTTTTTATTTCGTGTAAAGTTATCAAGAAATATGCTAATTACGTCATTGTTAAGAAAAGTTATGAGAATAAAACCTTAAAAATATTTATTTTTTTTACTTTTAAATATTTTTTGATTTAAATACAAGAAATTAAAAAAAAAGTATTTATAGTTTATTCATACCAGAAAAGGAGATACGGTAAAGAAATCATTAAGAAAAATATTACGGGATTGAGATTAGGTATGATCTAACCGAGATGATACTAAACGGAAGTGAAATTTATCTATAGCACATTATGCAAATCTAGATATACATTATGCTTAAATAAATACCGGAAAAGATAAAGATGCTACGATTTGCTGATGATATAGTAATTCTAGCCGAAAGTAAAAAGGATTTAGAAGAAACAATAAACGGCATAGATGAAGTCCTACCCAAGAACTATCGCATGAAAATAAACTAGAACAAAACAAAAGTAATGAAATGTAGTAGAAATAACAAAGATGGACCACTGAATGTGAAAATAAGAGGAGAAAAGATTATGGAGGTAGAAGAATTTTGTTATTTGGGAAGTAGAATTACTTAAGATGGACAAAGCAGGAGCGATATAAAATGCCGAATAGCACAATCTAAACGAGCCTTCAGTAAGAAATATAATTTGTTTACATCAAAAATTAATTTAAATGCCAGGAACAAAATTTTTGAAAGTGTATGTTTGGAGTGTCGCTTTATATGGAAGTGAAACTTGGACGATCGGAGTATCTGAGAAGAAAAGATTAGAAGCTTTTGAAATGTGGTGCTATAGGAGAATGTTAAAAACCAGATGGGTGGATAAAGTGACAAATGAAGAGGTATTGCGGCAAATAGATGAAGAAAGAAGCATTTGGAAAACTATATAGTTAAAAGAAGAGACAGACTTATAGGTCACATACTAAGGCATCCTGGAATAGTCGCTTTAATATTGGAAGGACAGGTAGAAGGGAAAAATTGTGTAGGCAGGCCACGTTTGGAATATGTAAAACAAATTGTTAGGGATGTAGGATGTAGAGGGTATACTGAAATGAAACGACGAGCACTAGATGAAGGGAATCTTGGAGAGCTGCATCAAACCATCAAATGACTGAAGACAAAAAAAAAATATAAAAAATACCGGTAATGCTTATAACTTTTACGTTGATTGCCGATTTTAAAATTATTGTTAATTTCATATCTTTTTATTTATGGTCGATTTTAATACCTGTTTTCATTATAATAAGCTCTAACATTTCTAGTATACAATTTAGGTTAAAGTTATATGTCGTTTGGAATACATTTAATGTAAGTGTGGAAAGACATTAAGTGTTTTAAAATTTTAAATTGAATTACTGTTAAACGATAATTTTTTATAGAAATAATCTTTCTCCGTCATTTGATTTTTAAATAATAGTAATTAAAAATACCCCTGAAATTCTTTAATACACTATGTACATAAATATTTGAACAAATAACTTTTAATAACACCCGAATTTGGAATTATTTTATAGAGATTTTTAACATGGAATAAAAAGTAGATATTTCTTTGAGTATGAATTATGCTACGCATATATATGTCTATGTTGTACCAAAAGATGACTTTGAACATATATTATTGGCTCATAAAAAATGATTATTAAAATCTACATATAGTGATAACTGGTCAAGCATATTATCTACTGATATATACAGTATGAATCCCCGGAACTTAACCTATTCATAACATTTTACATAACCTATTCTACTTGTGAAAATAATGGGAAAAGTTCATATAAACATATGTCTTAAAATGCTTCGCTTGCGAGTTATGGCTAGTGAAAGATATCGCTTGGATTTCGGCTATCCCGGTGAAATGAGGTTGAACTGAAATTTTTAGGACGTTAATTAAGGTAAAAAAATTAGTGATTTCTTAACCTGAAAAATTGAATAAAATTGCTCTCAAAGTCGTATTTGCAGTAGTTTTTGAGAAATCTGGGGTAAAAACTAATTAACTGAGGAAAAAACCCTGTTTTTTATGTTTGACGTAAAAAATGTTGTCAAAAGGGTAATAAACACATATAATTTTTAAACAAAACTTGTAGAGAATTTAATTGTGAACAGAATAGAATAAGATAAAGTTGAATAAAACAAAGAACAGATTGAAAACTTCGAATTTTATTTAGAAACAATACACTAGGCCAAAATACATTGTACGTAGTAGTTTATAATAAATGTTTAAAAATGAGCCCGCCATTTTCAACACATTTCTTAGAATGCTTCTGTAGTGGTTTTAGTTCTTTAAGGCTTTTTAGTTTTCAGTGCTGTCCTTAAAATGCTCAGTCGCATCCATAATGCTGACAATTCATCACGAGAATGTATTTTTGTTCAGGCGATTTTGGTGGCCAGGAATGTAGACCTCCATCACCGATCCATTTCTCAGGGGATGATTTAAGTGAATACGGAACAAGAGAAGTGAAAAGGCGCGCCATCGTGCTGGGTTTATACTTTGCGTCTCAGTGCTAGAGGATCTTCAAGCAGCTGCGGCAATTCTTTGTGAGGAAAGTACAAGTATACACCAGGATTTAAGCGGCCAGGTAATATGAATGGTCCAAGCAGCTAATTGTGAAGAAGGCCGCACCACACCTTGATGCTAAAATCGGTGTGGAAAATTGCTTTCCACCGTTTCATGAGATTTTCTTCTTACCATACATGCTCATTGCGTTAGTTGTCGACGCCATCTCGACGAAATTTGTCTCGTCGGTAAATAAAACGTACTTGTAGAGTTGTCGACTAACTCTAGTAACTCGATTAACTCAGTTACATAGCTATAAGCGAAGCGGAACATCTCCTGGGTGTAGATGCAGAACAACTAGCTGTTTATGATAAGGATGAAACTTGTTTTGTTGTAGAGTTTGCTAAACCATCGAATGCTAAACTCCGGTTGCCTTAGAAAGATGTTTTGTACTGACGCCTGGTCTGCATTATATTGGATAATTTGTTCGTAGCTGATACTAGTGAACCTGTTTTCCAGAGATTGTGAAAACTCGCGATAATTACTTTGCGATCTGGAATTATGCGATTCGGAAAACGTATTTCATATTCTGCTGCAGGAGCATTACCATTACACAAACCCAAAATGAATACCATATCAGCGTATTCCTTTGTTATAAATAAATACGGCATTACTTCGTTGGCAAACCATGATAACTAAAATTCACAGAAAACCTTCGCTAACGACTAGCACAGTCCACAGAACCCGATGTACTTAACGTACCCTAGAAAATTATTTAAACCCTAGTACAGTACTGTTCAGACTCAGTTTCATTTCATGTGATTAAAAATCATTTAAGAAGTACTTTAAAATTTAATCCATTCGGATGCACTCGCCTCCAGTCGGCTGCACTCAGCTCCATTGGAATGCACTCGGCTCCGGTTGGCTCACGCAGCTCCAGCGGCTTCACTCGGCTCCTTCCTACTCTATAATTGGGCTATTCTAATGCCATCCAGTATTATACTAGCCTTCATGGACTCAACATAATATTACATATAAGATTCAATTATAAGGTCAATGATATTTCATATAAATTTACAAGTACAATAATATTATATATATATATATATTACACATTCAATAAAAATAATTAAATATAAACTACAAAGGCGTTATTTATACATGAACCAGCGATAATAAAGGATTAGAATAATTACATCAAAAGGTATGACACCAAGACGACAATTATTCGACAAGTATTGTGCTTTGTTGATCAGCTGTTTTTTTTTTGCCAATTTTGAAATAATTTTTTTAATAACTTATTGCATTTTTGTCATTAATAAAAAAATTATTTTCTAAGCCATTTTTATTTATTTATTTTAATTTTATAATTGTGTAATTTCTAGTTTTTTTTAAATTCTTTAATTTTTAACTTATAGACCACTTTTGTTTAGAATCTAATTTTCTACGAGTTTTTAAAAGTTTTATGTGCTTATTTCCCATTTAACAAAGTTACTGTACGTCAAACATAAACAGTTTTTTTTTTACCCCAATTTATTAGTTTTCATTCCAGATTTCTCAAAAACTACTGCAGATACGATTATTTGTTCCATTTTATTCGAATTTTCAGCTCACCAACCATAATACATCACTAATTTTGTCTCTTAATTAACGTCCAAAAAATTTCAGTACGACCTTATTTCACTGGGGAAGCTGAAATCTAAGCGAAATTTTTCACTAGCAGTAACTCGCAAACGAAGCATTTTTTACAAATGTTCATTATGAACTTCTTCAATTATTCTTTACGAATAGAATAGCTTATGAAAGTCCATGGAGAACTATGTGATACAATCTATAGAACAACAAAATATGGTAGGGTAATAATTTACGATTTCAATCAATTACTAGTTTGACGGTTGAGGTAACACTGGACTTTTGTTGATATAGATTAACTTGAGCTGTCTATTGTTCATTTAGATGAATGATAACGATTTTGGTATTATAATACTCAAAACGATTAACAGCTCTTGATTTATGAGTTAAGTTCAAAATTATGCTGTTTTTTGTATGGTCTTTGGAACGTGACATGATTTATTTTGCCGTTTATTGTTTGACAGTAATTAATTTATACATTTACTTTTCTATTAATATTACTTTTTTTTTTGGTTTTTTTTCTTACTATATTGTGTATTAATAGATTAAAATACATTACTTTTTTTAATAAATTAATAAATTTTACTACTGTAATTCATTCATTCCGTACCATAGCAGATCTTAAAAACACAACTATTTTCGATACAAATAAATCGATACTGAAAAATATTATCAATTATCCATTTAGTATCATATATATGATTTTTTTTTTTGTTCTTGTAATTACAATTAAACATAAATATGTACTGTAACAAGACCGGTGTACGACGTGAGTAAGAGATTGCTACCATTAAGAAGAAAGTATAATAATGGAGAAATAATTATACTTTCCATTATTATATTTTCTAAGGTAGAAAATATAATAATGGAGAAATCCAGAAAGGGGCTAAAAGAAACCTTTTCGTAAAGCTAACAGGTTCGTTTAACAATCCTCCTTTCTAATACTGCCCACTGGCAAACCTAAACAGATATTTAATGAAAAGAGGTTATCGGACCAGGGTAGGAATTTCATGGGAAAATGTGAGGGTGGTCGATCATTCTCACCCTTCGGATTTGGTTCGGTTCTGTAGGTCAAGAGGACAGGAGTATAAATACTTCGGGGAGACCAGTCAGTCGGCGAGAGAGTACTGCGAGAGAGTTCTAAGCGAGGAGTTATTGTGCGAGTTTGAAGGGAGAGTATTCTGCGAATACTCTAATTTTTAATCTGTACACGTTCGACGCGATTAACGTGATATCATAAGTAATTCCAGTGTGGACAGTACAGGAAAACAAGAAACGGTTCGGTGATTTGCGGTTAGACTATAAGTGAAAATTTCATTCATAAATTGTTAGGGCAGTTTTATCTTTGAACAGCAAAGGTATTTGCAGTACTTTATAGTTGCCTTGTCTACTGTACTATTGTTATTAATACAAGTCTAGTGGTAAAAGTGTTAAAATTGGCGGTCATGTTAAGGTGTTTTGTCAATGGGACTAAATTCTGATTTTAAATTTAACTACCTGTAAATAAATCGTGACGATTACTTTAAATTCTGTTACGTATGTAACCACTGTTTTTTATTTTTATTATTGCCATTTGTTGTAGTAGTTGTTATTACTATTATGTGTTTATTGTTGTCGTTTATTATTCTTATTGACATTGTTACTATTGACTTGTCCTATTTTATTTATGTTTTAAAATTAATAAATGCAACTTTAGTATTGCAACTTTGATTGCTTAACTCGTAAACGAAGGCAATTATTAAGTAATGGTTTTACCCATCGTTTTTTTCGCAAAAAATATGCGTTAAACTCATGCATCACATGTCCACCTTCCTGTTAAAAAGTTTTGATTCAGTGTGGTAGAACCAAGATATCAGACAACGTAAACAACATAAAACATTTACGTAAACAACGAAAATTAGTAATTTTGCAACTATGTAAATCCGCATGTGTTTTTATTTGTAGGTTCCTACACCTTAATATCATTTTATATATATATATACAATTTTATTTAAATTAATAAAAAAATAATTATTACCAATTGACAAATAACACTTATGAAAAGAGTTTAAAAATATTTCTGACAGTGTTTTTAAAAAATGAGTAAAAAATTTAGTCGCTTTAACAACAATCAGTAGCATAATTTTTATTTAAAAACATCTAAGCCACTTATAAGACGCTTGGTACATATTTTATAATCGAAACTAATATATATATATATGATACGATAAATAATTCTTCAGGTATTTTAAATAGTGTAAAACAATTTGGACTTGCTAGTCTAACCAAGATTTATTGCAAATATTTTGATATCATACTTTATTTAATTAAAAAGATTATTTTTGTTAAAAAATAACTAATAAAGTTTTGTTAATATTTAATAGAAAGTTTTACAAATTATATTATTTTTACAAATAGTTTTACAAATTATTTTAACTAATTTTCTTTACGTAATTAAAAAGGTTATTTACGTTAAAAGTAACTAAGAAAGTTTTGTTAATATTTAATAGAAAGTTTTACTAATTATATTATTTTTGAAAATTATTTTAACTAATTTTCTTTAGGTACTTAAAAAGGTTATTTATGTTAAACAGTAACTAATAAAGTTTTTACTTCCTTGTACGAAGTAAAGAAAGTATTCTGATCGCAAAAAATTTTGGTTTTAAGATTTCAACGGAAATATCCATTTTGACCATCCCCGAATCCATTTTGATCAGTTTCGGTGTGACGTCTGTACGTACATACGTATGTACGTATGTATTTTGCATAACTCAGAAATGATAGCCGTACGATGTTAACATTTTTAATTTAAGACTGCTGTAACATCTAGTTGTGCACTTCCCCTATTGACTGCATTCGACTGGACCAAATGCCCAAAAAACCCAAAATCCCAAAAAATTGGATTTTGGACTTTTTCTTAACTGAAGCAATAAGCCCTCATTGAGAGCTCTTCAACGATATATAATAAGTGTTACTTATTTTCATTGGTTCCACAGTTATAGCCAAATAAAATGTAATTAATGAAATTTTTGGATCTTACAAGAGGAAGGCATATCGGTTCAAATCCGACTTGATCTCGTTTTTTTAATTTAAATATATTGGTTTATTAATAATTATTAACCTCTGGTTGTTGAATAATAGTCCTATAAATAATAGTTCAATAATAACAATTAAAAAAAAAATACGAAAAAATTTCAGAAGTTATTAATAAAATAAAATTTTATGCTCTTTTCATTTAAATAAAAGGTGTATATGTAATTAACAGGCGTACAAGGAAGACATGTGGTGTTCATATCAGATTTTTTAATATTTACTAGAAAGTTTTACAAATTATTTTATTTATCATAAATTAAATAATTAATATTTGTTGTTAATTTATAATTGTAACTAATTTTCTCCTAGAAATAAAGAAAGTATAAAAATATTTTTCTATTATTTTAATAATATTGAAAAAACTATTAAAATATACAACCGAAAAATTAGTTTTAAACATTTTAATTCATATTTGAAGAATACGACCTATAACATCTATAGGACTATGGTATACAATTATGAGGAACAACTTGTAATACAACGTCATCCAGAAATTCCAAAGCAAAATTACTTAGGATCACAACGGAGGCGCCTTAATTCGTACAATGAGGTCCACGACTATCTAAGGATCTCTAGTGAGGAAATCCTCATGAAATCCTCCTCCAGAGGGTAAGCATGGACTACATATCTAAACTAAATATACATGTGAACTATCTGGCTGTAAATCTGCTGGAGAATAGTGTGAACGGTTAGATAATTAAAAAGGCTCCATGTATTAGATAGACCTGGGTGATGTATGACGATAGGATATCAAATCCATAGATTGGGATGACCACTATGGTATAAATTATTCTTCAAACACTTGTTTCTTTATTATATCTATTGTCTCAGATTTTTATGTTACAGGTGGTTGTATACCATTTACGTTGTGATGAGTAAGGTGAGAATTCAACTGTCCGTTGAAATTATTCCACTTGAATTTATACATTTAGTATTATTTTTGTTATTTTCAATCGTATTTTCTATTAACATTGTTCAATATTGATCATTTTGAAGTTGGTTAAGTCTCACTTATTCGTGTTGAAATCGGTTACTTTTTAATTTTAATAATTTATTATATTTATTTGTTTTGTTATCAATCAGTATTGGTACACCCTCATTAAGTGTTATTCTTGAGAAGTATTGTTTGTATTAGATGAGGAGTATCACTGGATAGTCTTCAATCGTGTTATAATTTCTCAATCGATTTACATATACTGGAAACCGATTGTAAATTAAACTCATAGAAAAAAATTCAAGCTTGGATAGATATATATAATATTAAAAAATATCGAAGTAATCTCTTTTTAACACTTTATCAAAGTGGGAACGATGTATAATTAATAGCATTATTTTTTCCCGTTTGATATTTCATGGAGCTCATCACTTTGTGTTGGTTTTTGCTTTGATGTTTCGCTAATATTTTTTCATTCTTTCCCTTTTAGTTGGTCTTTATAATTCTGCTATTTTTGCATCAATGTTTATTGTTCCAATAACATGAATTTTTATTATATAAATTCTTAACATTTTAATTTTAATAATACGGTAACAGAGTATGTGTGGAAATTTATAATATAAACCGCAACTAAAATTCCAGATACAAAAATAATTTAGTTCAAAGAAATAATTTTATATCAGGTTTTATCTGGTCTACAACAAACTCTTTATAATATTTATACAGAGTGGTTCCTGAAATGTAAAAAACTTTCAGGTCATGTTGTGGTAGTGAAAATAAAGAATAATGTACATTTAATTATATGTTCTCGGCTGGAAAAAGATTTTGCCCTAATTTTTTCGCCTTCGGTAAAATTAAACCAGATTATCATTCTTGAGACCCAAGATAAGAGATAAATATACTGGTTTTATATGAAAATAGGTCTCGCAAATGTTTTTTTAGTAGTTTTTAAAAAATCTGGGGTAAAAAACAAAAAATTGGGGTCGGAAAACACTATTTTATGTTTAGCGTAAAATAAATTTGTTAAATGGGTAATAAACACATAAAAGTTTTAAATAAAACTTATAGAGAACTTGATTTTCAGTAAAATTCTGTGAAAAAAGCTCAAAGAATCTTAATACCAACGTAAGAAGTTTGTGTATTAAAATATGAAAGATTTTTACCAGGTATGAAACAAAACGTTCAGTATTACAAACCGAAATAATTAAATATTTTAGAAAAAATAATCAATCGAAATTTAAAATAAAAATGACCAATCAAATAAAGACATCTTTAAAGATAATTAAAACTTAATTTTATGAAAATCTGTTCGAAAAAAAGATTCTGTATTGCATTTGATCGGCAATAAACATTGAAATAAATGTTGTGTATCATTATTTAACAATGCTTTATAAATAGTTCATACACTATTGGTTGTTGAAGAAAACGAAAAAAAAATGGTAAAGCTTTCTTTAGTTGCGGATAGTTTAGTTTAGTTTGGTATAGTTATTTTTAAAATTTAACCGTTGAGTAGAGAGCACAGGGGGAAATGCCAATTAAAAAGAAGAAAATTGTATAAAAAAAAAGATTATTTATTGGTACACTGGTGAATCACATTTAAAAATTGCTGGATAAATTGTTAACTTTAGATTTTATATGAAGTTTCATAGTCTGTCTTGTAGCTAGTATTGACAAAAACTAATAAATCCACACATTTACCGTTTTCATATAATGAAAACGGTAAATGTGTGGATTTATTCCAAAAATATTATTCCAAATTTTGAAAATATATATCAAAAAATTGTTTTAGTAAAAATAAAAAAAGTAACAGTGGTGAAAACCTACTTTCGTAATTGGTTGGGATATAGTACCAACAACATGGTTCACTTCCGCGATTTTTTAACTTATTTATTAGAGTATATTAAGCTTTGTCTATATTTGTTTTAATACGATTGGTCTTATTTAACAAACTGTGTGATTGGTTATTAATGAAAATGATTATTATTGTGATTGGCCTGAGTTTAGCCTACTCGCGTCGCTATTCGTCAAGTTACTTATGTCTTCTATGTTTGTTTTCAATCCAGTTGGTCTGATTTATCAAACTGTGTGATCGCTTATTAAAACTATAGTTGTAGTGATTGGTCAGAGTTTTTCCTATTTGTATCGCGATTTGTTTAGTTATTTATGTATTAGGATTGGTCTATAATAGTTTTAAACCGATTAATCTGACTTATCAAACTGTGTAATTAGTTATTAAATAAATAATTAATTATTGTGATGGTGTGAGTCTTGCATTATAAAAACGTTTTATTTTATAGTAATTCCTTTCCTTTTTTTTTATTGTCTACCACTTCTCCCACTCTACGAAGCACCTTCTCATTCCGAACTTTCTCCGTCTAGCTGATCTTTTCCATCACACTTCTCCAAACCCACGTTTCAAAGGCCTTCAGTCTTCTCTCGTCTCCCTTCCAATATTCCACGCCTCTGTCCCATAAAAGGCCACACTCCACACGAAACGTTTCGCAGATTTTTTCTTTAGTCGCAGATCTAGTTTGCTACATAGCACTCTCCTCATTTTGCTGAATGCTTCCTTTGCCATAGCAATTCGTTCTTTAACTTCCTGATTACACTTCATATCTTCCTTAATGATGCATCCCAGATACTTGAAGGATGCCACTTGCTCAACTTTATTTTCCCCAGTCCTAATTTTTGCACTTTGGTTGATTTGCTAATTATCATGCTTTTTGTCTTCTTTGTATTTATCTTCATCCCATACTCCTCGCAGGTCTGATTTATTCTCATGTACTCGCTCTCTTCCAACACCGCCATGTCATCAGCGAACCTAATGCTCTGTATGCTCCTTCCTCCAATATTTACACCCTTATTACCAGTTAAACTGTTTTCAATTACTGCTTTCAGGTAACAATTGAACAGTGTCTGTGACATGCAACATCCCTGCCGCACCCCTCTCCCAAGTTTGCTTCCCTCCGATCTCATTCCCAATCTTTATTTTTACCTTCTCTGAAAAGTAAAGTTTTCTTATTAATCTCCTTTCCTTCCAAGCGACTCCTTTTTCCTTTAAGATTCTCAGCAATTTATCCGATTCCACGCTGTCAAATGCCTCTTCTAGATCTATGAAGACCACATATAAATAATATCTTTGCTTTTCAATTTATTCTCTTTCTCCGATCACTCTTATTAACCTTATTGCATCCCTTGTTCCCTTCCCCCTTCTAAACTCAAACTACTCTTCCCCGATCTCTCTAGTCTTCCACAAAGTCTCCCATTCAACACTCTTAGTAGTATCTTAGCTGCATATGATATACGGCTAATGGTTCTACATTCCTCGCATTTCAATGTATTCTTCTTCTTTTCGATTGGGACCATAATAGTAGTTGCGAAATCTTCCAGCCAATCACCACTCTCATATCAGATTACAAAGGTGTAGTAAAAGAATATATACGTATTCTTTTTTGTTTTTTATAACTTATTTTATCTAAATATGGAAGGTGATTTCCGATTGGTAAATTGAACTTATACTAGTTTTGAATGGTTGTTGTTTATAACTAAAAATTTGTATGAAAGTGAATGTTGTAACTTTTCTCAATACCTCTTTACCGTACGAATAAATAATGTTGCAACTTCCAGTTCTTATTCAAACATGTTTTTTCTTATAATTTAGATTATAAACGAACGTATTGCAAAAATTCTTCTGGTTTTCACTAGAATATTACTTTTACCTGTAGAACGGTTAATTTTTTCATTTTTGAAACTGTTTTAATTATTTATTTTTTAAAACAGGTACAAGTTTGAAATGCCATTCTTATTTGATCTTTAGAGATTTAATAGGCTCATGACTAATCTTTTCTTTGTATCGACAAAAAAAACAGTAAAACGATTGGTAATTAGAATCTAAGTTCGGGTGTGGTGGTGATGGTGTGTGTGTGTGTGTTGTTTGTTTGTGTAAAATTTAGAGTATGGTTTCATGGAATGTGGTAATAAATAATATTTTAAATGTGTATCTACACGATTTCATTTTGTGATGGAATAAGATAAGGTAATTAAATATATTCCCTAATTAAATTGTACATTATTACGGTAGAAGGCGATAAATGGCCATGACTATAAGCGCAGTTACCTGACCTCCCTAGATTATAGAAATATAAACTCTGTTAATTAACAGCAAATTAATTAAGGTTAAATACAATTTCTGCTTCCATTAATTCTATGTTATATTAAATTTTTTTTGTATAACTTTAGTATGTAGTTTCTTTTTACCATAAGTATTTTATTTTGTAAAGATTTCTTTATATAAATACAATTATTAATAATTAAAAATAAATCAATTTTACGTTAAAATTTGTCAAACATAAAATAATATTAACTGATTTATTGAATATGTTATTTTTTTTTAATAGATCTCATCGAAACTGGTTTATAACTTTGCAATGGTGACATGAGAATTATTTTAAATATAATGAATTTTCTTTTTCTTTCAGTATATAAAAAGAAAAATACAGCAACTTTTTTATATTGTTTTTAAACAATATAATAAATATGTGTACCGTGTCTATACCAAACGCATATCTCTAAGGTTGTTTTTCTCATCTCCTAAAAACACGTGCTAGTAATGCTTTCATTAATCCTCAAAGCTATTAACAACCTTGTTAAACATACTAACAAAACATTTCTAAGCTGTAACTGTCCAGAGGATAATAAATATGTATCAAGAATCCTTCGACGAGACATGTGTTTTATTTCATTTTGTTCTGGTAGGTAATAAAGAAATAACAAAGTTAGGATATTTTAAAGTAAACGTGGCTTAAGTTTCTGACACAACATACAATTAACAATATATATATTTTTTAAATATTTAATCTTCATGCCATTACTCTGTTTTTTTATTTCATACGTATTTATACTTTAGTTTACATTGTTAATTTTAATATATTTTTTGTGTTTTATTAAGAAATTGAATAATGAAAACTCCAAAATTAGGAAAAAATGATATTAATTTTTATTAAATTTTTTGGTAATAAATTTATCAACATTTCATATAAAAATATACAAATAAACTTGCCTAACACGTTACAAGTATATGTAGTACAAATTAAGGTTGTCCCTCATTTTTTGGTGTGCATAATTAATTTAAGTTATAAATTCCTACTGAGTGTAATAAATAGAATTTGTTTCATTAAATAAACATAAAAATTATTTAAACAGAGTTGAGAGTTTATTTTCTATAATAAAAAAAAAATTGTTCGTTGTGTCAGGGTTTAATTACTGTAACATATAGTTAATTCCTGGGAATTGCTGACAATTTTTACTAATTCAAAACCCAATTTTTTAACAATTTTTATTTTTCTGTCATCACAGTTCTAGAGCTATGCTGCAAGAAGGAAAGAATGGCAATCAATCAAAAAATGTTTTTTTTTCATTTCTTGACGTTTC
The DNA here is from genome assembly GCF_047948215.1 of Lycorma delicatula. Taxonomy (NCBI): domain Eukaryota; kingdom Metazoa; phylum Arthropoda; class Insecta; order Hemiptera; family Fulgoridae; genus Lycorma; species Lycorma delicatula. The sequence goes on along the minus strand of NC_134464.1, from coordinate 69,911,285 downwards.
AGGACACAAAATAAAAAAAAAAGGTTTGTACGTGTGTTGGCGTGATTTAAAGTTAATAGCTTTTGACTAGATTAACCCATTTTGATGAAATTTGATACAGAGACTCTTGTGTATGGGACAGTTTATTGGTAAGATTTTGGGGGATCAATATCTACCAGGGTGGCGAGGGTAGAGAATTTCTTTGGAGTCAATTCTCTCAAAATCTTGTAAATATAATTCCACTTTATATTAATTCCAGTACATGCGTAAATGCTTCTACATTTTTTTTTTCAATTTATTTGTTGTTAAATATACAATTTTATTCAACATATTTATCGTTGACGCATTAGCAAAAGAAGCCTTGAGCGCTAGCCGCGAGTTCATATCATTATAACAGGATGATTAATAAAATAACTAATTGAAAATAAAATATTTTTCTAAATAAAAATATATGATTTTTGTAACGTGATACGTAAAAATAAAAAAAATTAAATTGAAAAATTAAATAAAGTAAAATAGAGTAAAAGAAAAAAATACATAAACCAGAATGAAAAATTGTTTACATTTACATTGAAATTAAATAAAATAAAATACAATAAATATATAATCTAATAAATAGAAAAAAATTTCATAATGGAGAAATAAAGAAAATACCCAACATATGTTAAGACAACAAGAAATACTGATAAGACAACTGAATAGTATCATGAATTTATACAATCTTAGCATTCACTTCGACATTTACAGTTTTACATATGTAGATTTTTTAATGTGAAGTAGTATATTAATTTATTTTGTTGTATGCTATTCATTATAATAATATGTTAAATTTATTGTTATTAGTGAGGATTATTTTTATATTTCAAGTTGGTAATCTAAAATATATATTGTGTTTCACCCATTCATCTATTTCTTTGATTAATTACTATTTATTATTTGGATGTTAAAATGATTGAGAGCTTTGTTAGAAAAGGTACTGGAGTAATACGAAAATTGACTTTGAAATCAGTTAATATTTAAAAGAATGTGGGAAAACTATTTGTTCCTGCTGAACGAGTATTGTACGGTGTATTTTTAAATTCAATTTGTCTCATTTGTCTCAAAGTAGGTACTTTAAATTCTTCGAATAAGCTTGTACCGGGATATAAACTTCGTCTACCAAGAGGTGCTCTAATTAAATGTTTCTGGAGCATAAATATTTTATTAAGTTGGGTGTCATATGTTCCTCCCCGTATCTCGATTCCATATTGAAAAAGTGAATGAGCATAAGAAATTCGTTGTTGAATTGAAATGGAACCCCTTACAGGTTTTAGGGATTTTCCATTTTAATTCAACAACATTGGTTGTTTAATTTTTTTTTCTACAATGCAACTATTTTAATTTTGGAGTATTCCATTTCAATTTAACAAATGAACAGTATCACTATTTTTGATTTTCATGATATTTGGTATATGATAACTACACCAACCATGTTGTGGCCAAAAAATATTTTTTTTTGTATTTTTAAAAACTTTTTTATTATTTTTTTTTAGACTATTCTCGCCAACATGTAAAAACATCCATTTTTGTCGCTTATTCCGTGAGCTATAGCATCCTTATTTTACATCCTACAGAGGTCAAAAAAGCTTTATGTAAAGAGTAAAAACGGACCTTCATCTTACTGTATTCAAAATTTATTTTGTTATATAACCAACTCTTGTAATGTTTACTGAAATTACGTTTTTTTTTCAAATTTTGGGCCCAGAATAAATAATGAATGGCCTAGGGTAACAGGCTTGTTTTTTACCTTTGAACTCTTAGGTACTAGTACTTATAAAAAAACTAGTGTCCTTCAATAAAAAAATGGCCGCCAAAGATTTTGAAAATGTCGCAATTTTGGGACCCAAAAACCACATATTGTACAGGTGAAAAAAAATCCAAAAGTTTTACAACCATGAGTACATTTTATGTACTTTACAAACATATAAAATTTATTTTGTTTCTCAAAGGGGTTGACGAGTAATGAAGCCATTACTCGTTTTACCGCTAAAAACACCGTTCCTTCTAACCGTAAAGAGCTAGGTAACCAGTTCAGTTGAACTTATAAATTTTTTTTGTCTTCAGTCATTTGACTGGTATGATGCAGCTCTCCAAGACTCCCTATCTAGTGCTAGTCGTTTCATTTCGGTATACCCCCTACATCCTACATCCCTACCAATTTGTTTTACATATTCTAAAGGTTGCCTGACTGCACAATTTTTTCCTTCTACCTGATCCTCTAATATTAAAGCGACTATTCCAGGATGCCTTAATATGTGGTCTATAAGTCTGTCTCTTCTTTTAACTATATATTTTCAAATGCTTCTTTCTTCATCAATTTGCCGGAACACCTCTTCATTCGTCACTTTATCCACCCATCTGATTTTTATCATTCTCCTATAACACCACATTTCAAAAGCTTCTAATCTTTTCTTCTCAGGTACTCCGATCGTCCAAGTTTCACTTCTATATAAAGCGACGCTCCAAACATATACTTTCAAAAATCTTTTCCTGACATTTAAATTAATTTTTGATGTAAACAAATTATATTTCTGACTGAATGAAAGCTCGTTTCGCCTGTGCTATTCGGCATTTTATATCGCTTCTGCTCGTCCATCTTTAGTAATTCTACTTCCCAAATAACAAAATTCTTCTACTTCCATAATCTTTTCTCTTTCTATTTTCACATTCAGTAGTCCATTATTTCTACTACATTTCATTACTTTTGTTTTGTTCTTGTTTATTTTAATACGGTAGTTCTTGCGTAGGACTTCATCCATGCCGTTCATTGTTTCTTCTAACTTATAAATATATGTAATATATAAAATATCAAATTATAAGACGAGTACAGATATATAAAAAGATAGGAATGAATGAAACTTTAGTTAAAAGTTAAAATTACTTTAGTTGTTAAACCCTATAAAAATCAAGAAATAATATAAGCAGTAAACGTTTTCTACATTAATATGCAACGATTTTAGCTAAATTTTGGCTTGAAGCCCTGATAGAAATATCTTGTCTCTTCATTAGTATGGGAAAGTTGACCAAGAAATTACGATCAACGAAGAATATAGTTGCAGTATTAGAATATGTTTATGGTTGGATGGATCTTTTATGCAAATTTTAACTAACTCGATTATACTATTCATAAAGAAAATGTTAGTTTTATGCATATGTATAGACTATATAAATGAATTCTATCTTCAATTTATTTCATAATTCTGTCAGGATCACTCGTTTCATTTATATATATATATATATATATATATATATATATATATATCAAAATACTCAAAAATAACTATATTGAACATCTATAAAAAATAATATGTTTTTCACTTACATTATATATTCCGTATATAAATGGGTTGTAACAACTATTGCTCATCGCCAGCCAATCACAGCAAAACCATATTATGTTAATATATCTATACCTGCAACAAAGAAAATTTTGTATATTATTTAAGCTGTAAAAGTACAAGAGATAAATATTAAAAATTAATACAAAAAAAAACAAAAAAACATTGATCTTTATACTGTACCAATATAAGATTATTAAAAAGCGTAAGGGTGATAATTTTGTATGTAGTATAATTTTTTTTTCCAATTCTTTTAAATTTATTTAAACATACAGTATATATATAGCTTATGACACTATACTCTATATATAGCTAGTTAACTAACGCGGGCTTATACATCTAAATCGGTTCAACCGTTGAGCTACTACGGTGGAACAAACATACATACATACACCCTGAATACATTACATTCCTTTTTGGGCAGTTTATAAAATTAAATTAAATAGATCCGGAGGTCCCGGGTTCGAATTCTAGTCAGGAGTTACATTTTTTATACTCTACAAAATTCCATTTTCATATCCCACGCACAATCTTTAAGCTTATGTGGTGATATCAAGCAAAAAAAAAAAAAAAAAATTCAGTAAGGTGAAAAAAATTAACTAACTTTTATATTACTTTTTAAAATGTACACCAAAATACTTTGGGGATATAACTTTTTATTGGCTGGCTAATATTCTAATTTTATAACTAACATAGCCTGTAATTTTTAAATTAATTTTAAATTTCCTTAAAGATTACTAATTTGGAAAAGAAAATTAGTGAGTTCTTTTTTCACCTAATAGAATTTTAATATAAAATTTATGTTAAAAATTTATTTAAAAAAACGAAACGGTTTATTTTAAGCTATCTATTATGTTTACCTATATTAATCATGAGACCTTGCCGATGGTGAGCGGGCTTGAGTGCTCAGTGGTAGAGTAGCTGGAATGAAGGTGCAACCATATAGGAGAGGTATCTGTTGAGAGCCAGACTAAGGAATGATTCCTGAAAGAGGGCAGCAGCTCTTTCAGTAAGAGCGTAGGTCAGGACGACTTAAATGGCCTTATCAACATCACTCAATCCTCTAAGTACTGCGCAGCAGAAAGCAATGGAAAACTACAGCTGCTTTTTTTCCAAGAAAATGTAGTTCTCTGCATTTTCATGTTCATGTAACAAGATGGAGGTGGAGAATGTTTAACAAGATCGGAGATAAACCAGTCCCCCGTTTGGATCTCCGGGTGAGAATTACTAAGGAAGGGGTCACCAGAAAATTAAAAAATAACATTCTACGAGTCGGAGCGTGGAATGTTAGAATTTTAAAAAAGGATTACTTTAAACATGAAGTGCTAAATCTTCTATGTTCATTCCTATTATTTTACAATCGATTACACGATTGATAAAAATATAAATTTTCATTTACATGTGTAAAACAAAGACGTTTCTTTCTCAATATTCTCAAAAAAATCGTTTTTGGAAATAAACAGATAATATTGAAGATACCTGAAACTTCTGTTCTTTTATCATAATAAAATACAACCCAATAAGTTACTTTTAGTTTAAATTTTTCAATCCAACATTATCTTTTGTGAACAGATTACCCGGTATAAAGTATTCTACTACAGAAAATAAATCTCATCTTTTTACCATATTTAAATAAACATTTTTGGGTCAGATCCGATTAAATTGAAGAGTCGAGTAATTTATTATTCTATTTGTTCCTAATTACGTCCACAGTATATCTTTTACTTACATATTCTATGATTAAGTTGTAGTTATAGTAAGAACAACAATCACACCTCTACTCCCAAAAAATTATACGTGTTTAGTAGAGAGTTTACTTCATATAATTAAATCTGATGCAATTCTTGTAAAACTAGCCATCAGTTAAACGTTTCTCGTGCCAAATATAACATTTTAGAGATACAGATGCATTACTAAGAAAAGATTCAATTAATAATCTTTTATTTTTCAAATAATTGTTGAAGTTTGTTCAAAATAATATTTTTAACTAAGATGGGTTATGTCTTGAAATCACTTGTAATAAAAAAAATCTTGAAATGTTTCTTTATAATTTAATTTGAATTACATTATTCTGAAGTTTACTATATACTTTAATTATTTTTTAAATATTTTACCGTTAATTATTTTGTCGGTAAAATCTATTTTGGAGATACAAATAGATTGAGTAAATATTTCTTATTTATATCTACTACCAGAAAATAATTTTTTTACAGGGCTGAAGCTACAAAAAAAGGGAATAAAATTTATCTTACAGGTGATCTGATTTATTTCGTACCACTTCAGATCTTTGATGACTTAACTAATTTTCGTAAATTTGTTTTTAAAATCAGTAGAATAAGTACCATCACGCCAAAATTGATAGAAGTGAGTAATTGATATAAATAACGCATGAGGGCATTTGTTGTGAAACCTATTAATTGATTTAATAGCTTAACAATTGAACCGTTTTTTTTGTTGTTTTTTTAAAAAAAAAATCATTAAAAGAATCGCGGTTGTAAATTGATTTCTTCCGTCAATTTATGCAATTAGATTCCATTATTGAAAATTTAAAAAAAAAAATTAAAAATATTTTTTAAATTATTTTACTTATATTTTTAAGTTTATTTTGTATTTATGACTTTTGGGTTTTTGGTTGTACGATTGTCAAGTTATCAGAAATTGTTTTATTAATATTTATTTTACTAAAGAATGGTTATTTTTAGAAATTAAAAAAAATATATATATGTACGAGTAAAAAAATATATCTCGTATTAAATTTGTTTTGATCAGGAGAATTATAAATCGGAAGACAACGTCCAATCTATTTTCTTAAAGATTACCTAATCTGCAATGAAATTGCAACTTTTTTTGTTTTAGAAAAAAAGAACTATTGTATTAAAATGACTACCAGTACAAAAAACAACTTAAAAAAATAAAATAAATTTCATTGCTGATTGAAATAGCTGAATTTTATATCTTTGTACGAAGTAAAGGAAGTATTTTGATCACGAAAAATTTCAGTTTTCAGATTTCAACGGATGTATATCCATTTTGACCATGCCTGAATCCATTTTGACTAGTTTCGGCGTGACGTATGTAATCGACTTGACTAAAAATGTCCAAAAAAGCCCAAAATAAAAAAAAAAAATAGGATTTTTTACTTTTTCGTAACTGAAGTAATAAGTACTCATTGAGAGCATTTCAACGATATATCATAAGCGGTATTTATTTTCATTAGTTCCAGAGTTATAGCCAAATAAATGTTTAATTAATGAAATATTTGGGTCTTAGAAGGGGAAGACACATCGGTTCGAATTCGACTTCACTTCTGGTTTTTTTTAAATTTAAATATATTGATTTGTTTAATAACTACTAATGATAAATTTATTAAAAATTATTGAAAAATCTTTTACAATAAATAATAATTCAATAATAATAATAATAAAAAAAAATATTTAAAAAAATCAGTAGTTAGTAGTGAAATAAAGTTTTATGTACCTTTCATAGAAAAAAAAAAAAAAAAAAAAAATGTGCATATGTAATTTAACAGGCTTACAAGGAAATTATTTGATGTTCCACATCAAATTTTTTTTCTTAATTGGGAAAGCGGACCTAAAATGTTTAAATCTGGCTTGGAAGGAGAGGGAGAAATTTAATATTTTTGGACTCAAAGAGGTCCCCTAAATTTATAGAAATAAAAAGACGTACGAAACGATGTCGTACTTTGACCGGGTAGTGTATTTTATGTGTTGTACTACAGCAGCCAAAAAGTAGAAAATAATAAATTACAAAAATGAAAAGAAGCTTAAACTCAAGACAATATTATTAGGTAATAATTTATAAGAAATAAATTTATTTTACCATCGTATTTTTATTTGCTTCTTATTTTTCTTTTTTTTTTGTGTGGAAATTAGATCTTGTTTCATTCTGTCACTCATTCATTAGTGTTCAAATTACTAATAATTCAAATTATTAATTAATTGATAGAAGGGGAAAAGAAAATTTGTGAAGATTACCATATATTTAATAAAGATTAGGCTTTAATTAATTTTGCAAAAGAGGGATTTTTTGTTAAGATTTCTATCGTAAAGGACGACAACAATACTAAGGATGTAGGATACATAGTAAATACAGGTGATTCAAAGAAACGGAAAATTAAAAAAATTAAATAACGTTAATGAAACATTTTTTTTAGAAAATGAATTTTATTTCATGTAATTATACAAATGTTGCCATTTTAGGAAACATACATTTTAGTTTATTTTGTAAAGATGACATCTTGCAGGTGACCTCCTCTTCTACGTAAAATTCTCTTCGTTAAACTGTTCATGGTTTGACGTAACATCTCGACTGGAATTTCCGCAATTACTTCTCGGATCTTTGCCTTCAGTTCTTCAGTTGTAGCTGGTCTACTGTGGAACACTTTGCTTTTAAGGTGACCCCACAAAAAGTAATCGCAAGCTGAGAGATCAGGCGATCTGGGAGGCCATCTAATGTCACCATTTCGTGAAATGACACGTTGTCCAAACAATCGGCGTACAGCTGCCATCGATATCCGTGCAGTATGTGACGTTGCTCCGTCTTGTTGAAACCAGGCTGTGTTAAGAATTGGTTGGTGGAAATCTCTTTTGTTGTTCCACAACAAAGGTTTCAAGCACGGCTACGTAACGAACCGACGTCACTGTAATCGCAAGACCGTTGTCATCCTCAAAAAAATAAGGGCCTATAACACCGTAAGATGACATAGCACACCACACGGTCACTTTCTGGCTGTGCAACGGACGCTGGTGTAGCTGCGTAGGATTTTCTTGTACCCAGTATCTGAAATTTTGCTTGTTAACAAATCCACTGAGGTCGAAATGCGCTTCGTCTGGCATCCACAGTTCGTGAACAAACTCTTCGTTATCATTTATCTTCTGAAGCATTACATTACAGAATTGTGCTCGCACAACTGCATCGTTCGGTTTCAGTTCCTGGACTGTCTGCAACTTGTATGGATGGTATTGCAAGTCCTTCACTAACATTCTTCGAACACTTGAACTATGCGATTATAAAGATGCTGAGAGACGACGGATCGACCGATGTGGACTTCGTGTGACAGCATCTTGTAAAGATTGAACATTCTGTGGTGTAAGGACGGTTCGCTCACGGCCTGGAGGTATCTTTTTCATAGCCGAACCAGTTTCCTCAAAATTAGATATCCATGTTTTAATTGCATGTGCTGATGGAACATGGTCGTGCCGTCCCAGATTAAAATGACGGCGAAATTCTCTACGCGCTCCCTCCACATTGTCATTGTTTTTGTAAAACGATTTGATAGCAAATGCACGTTGCGCACCACTCCAAGGATCCATGACAACTAAATGGCAGGTTAGGTTAGAGAGGCTGGCCCCACTTATCAAGTAGTACCAATCGCCCACGGCTACCAACACAACTTTCAAAATTTCCCATTTCTTTGAATCAGCCTGTATATTAAGATTAATTGGTTATCATAAAATATAAATGGATGGAAAATAGCATTAATGATAAAAAAGAAAGAAATACTTTTGTACATTGTTTTAAATCAAGACTTAATTGTTATAACTCATTTAAAATCATGCTTGGTGTCGATAATTTTTACAAAACCGATGATATATTTTAGCCCATAATGAGAGTAATTTTTATTCAAAAGTATTTATTTCTATTATATCACCTCAATTTTAAACTTTCCAGTAGTAATACAATATCTTCATTTCTTTTGAGAAGAACGTATCGAAAAAATTCAATAAAAAAATATTGCAATAAATTTTAATTATAACATATAGAAAAAAAATGTTATTCTGTTTCGGTACACAGTATCTTCCTCAGAGTTTACTAGTGTATACAAGGTACTGTAAACCGAAAACAAATTAATATTTTAAATAAATTTCTTGAATTAAAATATTTTGTTTTCATTTTCTCTATTTTTATGATGGATTTTCATCAAGTAAAGGAATTAATTGGATAATTTAATTTTGCGCCACTAAATTCAAAAGTATAAATAATTATGAATTAAAAACGTTTTTTTTTATATATATGTTTTACTTGTCTGGAAAAAAAAACCCAGTTGGTTTCTATGTTAGTTAATTAAGGAAACAGCGTTGTTAACAATTTTAATCGAGTTTTATACGTACAAGTATAGACATAAAGCACGCTGTGTTTTATAAATTTTTTATAGAGTTAAACTTTAAATAACTTTACATAGATATTTACATTTTAGTAAATATCTTTAAAATATAGTTTAAAGAAAATATTATGCTCGAATAATTAATTATTTGCTAGAATTTTAAGGCGAATATGCAAGTTTTTTTATCGAGACGACTAAATGTTATTTTAAAAAAACAATAACCAAGTTCTTTACTAATTTTTAAGTCAAATTTTTTAAGTTAATTGTTTAATATTTGGACGAACTTAAAAAAATTTATTGAAAATGAAATGGTTATAAAACTATAGAAAAAATTTTAATTACAAAAAAAAAATTATTATTAAAAAGTAAAGTTCAATCAAACTCGATCAACAAAAATGTTATAATATATAGCAATAATAATAATAATAATAAAAAAAAATTATCAGTTGATGTATTGAGTGATTCAATAAGGACTTTAAAAGGATAAAACAAATTTATTGAGGTAATTTACATATTGAATTACGATCTCATTTAATAGAAAATCACATGAAGTTTGTCACCCAACATTGACTTTGCTTCGATATGGCTTCCATTTGTAATTCGACCCTATCCAATTTGACCATCTAAATTGACCAGGTGGGAGTGACATCCCACCTGGTCAATTTCATCCCAGACAGAGGCCAATAAATCGTTAACTCTGTAGCTGCGGCGTTAATTCGAAGACAGCTCAATAAATTCAGCAGACAAAGGTGGTGGTAAATAAACCCGATCTTTAATGAAACCCCTCAACAAAAAATCTAGCGGGGGCAAATCTGGGGAGCGAGATAGCCATGCAATTGGACCTTCATGACCGATCCACCGACTTGGAAATATAAAAAAAATCTTGTACTTCTAGGCAGTAGTGAGGTAGAGCCCCGTCTTGCTGATAGTAATGATGTCCATCTTGGCTTGAGGAATTAGAAGATTTTGAAGCACGTCCAGGTAAACGATACAGTTTACGGTTGTCTTCTAGAAGAAAAATCGGCCGTTCTGTCTGAAAGAAAAACCGTTCTCAACGATGATTTGGTGACAAGAGTAAATTTTACGTCTACTAGGTTTCCTACCGTACTCCACGAAAACTACGTTAAAGTGCAGGAGCTGACTGCAAATCGTGAAACCAAAATACACAGCGAGCACGTTCCAGTACCAGTAACGCATCCATTTTTATGAACACTGGTGACCAAATTTGGTACTAAAAAACTACCTGAGTTAAAAGTTATCTCAATAAATTTTTATATGCTTTTAAAGTTGTAAAGTCCTTTTTGAATCGCCCGATATTTCTAAAATTATTTGCATTTATAATTAATTATTAGCTTGTCATTCAGTATAGAATCTAGTTTATAAAAAATTAATATTGTATAAAAATAATATATTGAGTTTAAAAAAAAAACATAAATTTTAAGAATATTTTGAATGAAAATTTTAATGAAGTAAATTTTTGAAATAAGCTTATTATAAGTTATTAGATGTAAAAGATAAAAAAAAAAATATATATTTAATGTAAGAGATTTGAATCATTTATTCCTTGTGTAATCCTTAATAAAAATCAGTTCATTCATTGATAGAATTTCCAGTGATTTGAGTGACACAATAAAATAAAATCTAATTTTAAAACAAAATAAAAAAAACGATGAATACCAAGAAGGAAATAAAAGTCGATTGTAAAATTAAATTTATTTCTTATAAATTATAACCTAATAATATTGCCTTGAGTTTTCATTTTTGTCATTTATAATTTTCTACTTATTTAGGTTGTTATAGTACATAACACACAAAACATGTCACCAAGAAAATATATTACATCGCTTCATACTTTTTTTATTTAACTAAGTTTAGGAATCTCTCCCGAGGTTGGAAATAAAACATTTGTAACTTTATGTAAGTGTAAAGAAAAAATAAATTGCAAATTATAATAGGAAAGACCCGTGATATCTTTTATTGATTTATGAGGAAAAAATTTGATGTGGACAACACATGGCTTCCTTGTACGTTTATTAAATTACATATACACATTTTTTGCTGCACTTCATTTAAACTTATTTCATTTGAAAGTGAGATACGAACCTCCAATTCTTTAATAAAGTGGACAAGTTAGAAAATTACAATGTGGCGGACACCAAATTGCATCACATTTTTTTTTTTTTGGTGTCCGTATCAGCATTTTATATTAGTTTATGTATTAATTTTTTTTTCAGGTCGCTCCAGTAGTTATGTGGTGTAAGTGAGAACGTGTCTGATGCGTAACCATTCAGACATCGGTTTGAATCCAACTTCAATACGTATATTTTTTAATTTAAATATACTGATTTTTGAATGATTATTAACCTCTGTAAAAATTTTTGAATTAAAATGAAAAGTACATTAAATTTTATTTCACTAATAACTTTATTATTATTATTTATTGTAAATGTTATTTTACAATCACAGGTTAATAATTATCAGTATATCAATATATTTAAATTAAAAAAAAAAAAGTTAAAAAATGTATTTATATGAAGTGGAATTAGAACCGATGTGCCTTCCTCTTATAAGATCAAAATATTTCATTAATTAAAACTTTATTTGGCTACAACTCTGGAACCAATGAAAATAGTACCACTTATGATATGTTGTTTAAAAGCTCTCATCCCAATCCCATAGGGAAAGACACCCGCCTATTACGTTCCGGTCGCCACACCATCCCCCTCACCGTTCTTGTCCAGTTGGGCTTTAACGGGAGTCGTCTACCGCCCTCTGACTTTTACATCTCATAGTAATAAGCCTGGCCTCGTTGGGATGCTACCGATGCAAATGGCTCGGTAGATATTCGCATCGGTGATTTAATAATTCAGCTTATTGCCTTTGCTCTAGGCCTCGTCCGCACATCTTGAATGTCCTACATTGTCTCCCTCTGAACTAGCTAACCGAGCTCGCGGAAGCACAAACCCTGCGCCTATTTCTACTTGTTATGAGCCAATTTCGTGAATGTCTCGTCATTCGAGGCAAATAAAACAACATACGACCAAACATGTTGATCGCAAAAACGAAATTTAATCCTAGTTTTCTTAGTGAAACTCAGCTTACGCTTTAATAAACCCCTGACTTAGGTTAATTATGAACTCCGGTCTGGTCTACCAGGGAGAGACGGATTGATTACCTACTCCCACTCAGCTCCATCGCAGAGTACCGCGTGACATTCACCACAATAAACCGTCGTCGAGATGCCGCTATACCTCACGGCTCCATGGCATCCCATGCCCATCGGCAGTGCAGTCGTCGTTCCGCCGACAGCTTAACAATTGACACCTCTGAAAAGCTCTCAATGAGGACTTATTATTGCAGTTAAGAAAAAGTCTAAAATCCATATTTTTTTGATTTTGGTTTTTTTTGGACATTTTTGGTCCAGCTGATTGCAATCAGAAGGAAGCTGCACAAATAGATGTTACAACAATCCTAAATCCAACATCTTTGCGTCCTGCTGTTGAAAAGGATACCACATGGTGTGGTATCCTTTTCAAATGTGTGACATCTAAGATGTCACACATTTGACAGATAAAAACGTGCTTTTTTTTAAAAAAACAGCGCTATCTGTTGAACGTAAAACAACATACGCTATACTAAATATTTTAGGATTTATATTAAATTTTGTACTGACTTTTGTGATTAATCTATTTTCTATAAATTTTTTTTAATATAAATTGTGTTCTATAAATCGATACAATATTTCTAGTAACTGTAAAATCGATATGATATTTTTAGTAAAAACTTCTTGTTTATAGGAAAAATATTTAAACATAAATAAAAACACAAACAACTGAGTATCACCAAATAATTCAATATAAACATTAGTACACCATTTGATTTCATTACATTTAGTGTATTACAACTCCATTTCCACCTAATGTAATAAGCTACCACGAAGTCAATTTGTGTTGGATTGCTCTTCTAATCCAATTCAATTATTGAACTTCGATCAATTAGATGTAAGTGAACCGTTCTGATACGATTCAAATTGAACTGCAGAATTTTACTTTTCTATTTACATCTAGTGTAAAGGATCTATCTAAATTTAATTTTCTCATTTTTATTAGTTTTTACATAAAACGAATTAAAAAATTGATTGCATTTTAGACAAAATTTTTTTTAAATATTGCTACTGATTTCTATAATGTATCTTATACAAAAAGATTTTAACGCATATTTTTTAAAATTATGCACTGCGACGTTCAAATGGCAGTTTTAAAAAATTGAACTATTTTCTATAACTCAGTTATTTGAAATTCTAAAATTTTAATAGAATTTAGGGGTATGGAGATAGAAGTATTTGGCTATATATAAATATTTATTTATATTAGTCATTCCCGGTTCTTGGACTCCGCAGTACTCGCTTCGCTCGCTATTCCCGTCGATCCAGGACCCTCGGAGTGTTCGTTACCCCAATGACTGTGAGATTAATACTGTTAAATAACAATTAAACGTATTTTGGCTTTATAGAAACCTAAAAGAGAAACTAACTTACAAAAGGTAGTATAGTAATAACTACGGAAACTAATGAACACATAACTTTGATGAGGAAACCTTCACGACTTATTTCTGCTGCCATAGTAAAAAAAATTAATTTAAATTTTAATTATTTTTTTCTTCTTTAATGAATATCTCTAATCGATAACTTCACCCCCACAAGTTTTTACACTTCATTATTGATAGAAAATAAATAATACTGTTGTCACCCACTTTCGTAGTGTTCCATGATTAGGTATGCCTAGAACAACTACCTGAATTTCAGAAAAAATAACTCGTAACGAGAAAATTAATTAAAAAAAACCCTCAAAGGTCAACTAGAAAGACTTTCGTTAGTTTTTAGTTACCTAGAACAAGTTTATCAGCGATTCTAATCGAGTTTTATCTAGTCTTATCAAGTATTTAATGAAGATGAGTTTTTGAAAGAAGGCTGAAATGTTTTGAGAAATTTATTATTTATTACGAAACAGGTCCGTATTTTTCTAGCCCAATAACCTGGGCTAGACATGCCCAGTAAGCCTGTTGTAACATGCTTAATAGATTATTAAATCATCATAATTGTACTTAAGTTATGAAGAAGGAATGTTGGGATCTTATAACTTTTACGGAATCGTAAGAGGCGATTCATATCTTGTGATATTATGAGATGTTATTCTCAGGCTATTAAACAATCTATTGTTGGCAGTATTATGTTTGATAATAAAATAGAGCGCCTCATCACTGTTCTCTTTAAAGTTGAAGACTACTTCAATCAAACTTATATAATAAAAACAAGGAACTAGTTAAACAAGTCAGAACTAGGAAAACAAACTTCTTATTTAGGATGAATTTATAGCACATTAATACAAATAAATATAATATATATAAAACAACATATGTACGTGTCTTTATTAAAATAATTAACAATTATTTTACTGAATAGACTTTTAATACAAATTACTATAAACGTTTCTTAAATTACTATCAAAACCGTATAAAGAGTCAGTTTTATATCCCATTGTTTCTTTAGATAACACATTTTGCGCGTGTTTTTACTTTTACTTTTTACACTGCAAAGTGTATTTACTTTTTGCAGAAACTTCGTGATGATGTGTGAAGGTATACCTGCACTAATGAAGTTTAATGTTTGCCTCTTGTACGTGGAGTTTAAAGATAAAAAATCTTTTATTTTTTTTAAAGATACAAAACCTTTTCTTTTTTTAAAATAGGTGTGGGATAGTTTTTATTAAATTTATCTAATCATTTCGTAATCTAATGATAAATACAACATAAAAATAAAGAATGGAATGAAATATAATTATGATGTGCATTTAGGTGAAGAAACTTCAAATTCCCAATATGTAAATCTATATATATAAAAATGGATGTTTGTCTGTCTGTATGTCTCTTATGCTTTCCTAAACCGTTCATCCGATTGCGATGAAACTTTAGTGAATTGTTGTGCGCACGCCCGCGAAGGTTTCTGAATTAGTTTGGAGCCGCAAGGTGGCGCTGGGATCGAGATATTTAAAAAAATTGTATTTATGGTCCGATTTGGCTCATATTCAGAATATATATTAGTTACGTGAAAAAGAGATAATTTTTCATAAACTATACTCGCTAGATGGCGTCGGTGACGAGTAATTTAAGAAACAAACAAACTTTCTCCCTAGAAGACAGAAGATTACCCGTGCGGACAAGATACATATAACAAAATTTTGCATTTTTAAAATTCGTCCAGAAGATCTCGCTAGTAAAAAAGTACGTAAGAAAAAATAAATACCCTGTAGATCTCGCAGACAAAAGTATTTAAGCTCTGTCAATTTTTCTTAAGTGGCCAGAAAAAGGACTGTGAAAAAGTACATTAGTGAATAAAGTGTAAAAAAAAAGTGTTTAACAAACTTACATAGGTTGCATAATTAAGATAACAAGATTTTATTAAAAGTTTGGGAGTTGTGCGCACGCTCGCGAAGGTTTCTGAATTAGTTTGGACCCGCTAGGTGGCGCTGGGTTCGAAATATTTCGAAAAATTGTATTATGGTCCGAATTAGCTCATATTTGTCCAAAACGAGAAAGTATTGGTCGACATACAATTAATCACATGCAACCATATAGCGCGGGCGAAGCCGCGACGGGGATTCTAGTGTATATTAAAAATTAGTAGTGATAAGAAAAAAGTAAGTATATACTTTAATAAAAATGAAAGTAATGCATGAATGTATTACTCCATTTAGATATAGTGTCACTAATTACGTATAATATTTCGTACATAATGGGTATATCAATACACAAATTTACCAGGATTACCAGGAACAAACTGGAAGGGGCAGTGCTTCATTAGAAAAACAAGAAATTGTAAAAAAAATCAATTTTAAAAATTCAGTGAAGAAGAATAAAAAATAATCTGAATTCGGAAAGGGAAAGAACAGTCGAAGTTAAACTAGCAATGAGTTTAAAAACAAATTAACAAAACATTAGGTAAGAAATTTTCTAAACTACTTTAGAAAAAGTGAAATATCCAACTTTTTTGGATTCTGGGCTTTTTTGGACACTTTTGGTCCAGTTGTTTGTAATAAAAAGCGGAGTTGCACTACTAGACGTTACAACAGTCCTAAATCCAAAATTTCAACATCCTACGGCTTATCGATTTTGAGTTATTATACATACGTACTTACAGACTTTACGCAGAAACTAGTCAAAATGGATTCAGGGATGATCGAAATGGATATTTTCGTTGAATTTGAAAACGGAAATTTTTCGCGATCATAATACTTCCTTTACTTCTTACAAGGAAATAAAATTAGAAAAATATTGCATCACTTCCCGGCTAAACCGGTAAGTCATGATAAGCATCAATATTTGAGAATCTTTAATAAATTTTTGACTTCCTTACTCGATGGGGAAAATTTAGGAAGAATTTATTTATAAAGATGTCATTACCAAAGTAAAATAAAGGTTAAAGTGAATTTTTTTAAAGTATTAAAAAACAATTGCTTCTCATTTTGGGTTCGGAATATATGTAGTTGCCAAAGCTTCTTTAATTAGTAGGGATGAGGAAAAATTAAAATAATTTTTTTTTTAATAATAAGAATCAGAACAAAAAAAAAACTATGCATGAACAATATTTTTTTACAGTTGGTAAATAAATTTTAAGAAAATCTTTTTCTACAAATATTCATGCGTAGTTAACATTAAAAAATTGGCTTTAGTAGTTTTTCAAAAGGAAAAACATTTTCCTAAAAAAAAATTTATATTTTAGGTCAAAGGTTTATTATTTAAAAAAAAAAATTGTAGAAATTTTTTGGTAGCTCTATAAATGTAAATTTTCAAAGACTTTTCGAAAAACATTTAAAACTGAGGGATATTAACTAAAAGAAGAAAAAAGTATATTTTTCAATTTTAAGGATGGATGATGATTTTTTGAAAAGAAACTGAATATTTATTTATTGTAGGTAACAAATTTGCTTTAATAAACTTTTTTTTAAAAATGTCTCAGAAGAAGATAAAAATTGGTTTTTTTGCGATATTCTCCCACTCTTTAATAAATTAAAAAGATAATTAACACCATCAAAGGCATTTTTTCTTTTCTTAACAATTATAATTATAATCGGCTCTCCTGCGGAGCCATAAGTAAGTTTCCTGACAAAAGCACGTGATAAGAAGGTCCTTAAGGAACCCCCAAAATAAATAAAACACAAAAAACAGTTCAAAGCAAACTTAAAGTCAAATATGAAATTTCAAGCTCAGTTATAAATCACAAACCAACAATTTCAGCATCATGTGGTCCACAAAACAAACATTAATAACAAATAAAAAAGAAAAAGAAAGAAAAGTAACAAGAAATTAGATACGACACCACTAAACTTGACGGTGTTAGATTTCAAACTGTTACGCAGACCCTATGTCGAGTAAATAGGCTCGTTTCAACCGTCGGACGTCTCTGCTGTTATCGAGTAGATTAATTGCAAAGTGGTTTACATGATTCTCAAGCATCTGAGTAGGTATTTGACATTGCGCTGTTGTGCAATCTCACGAACCGATGGGAGCTCCAGATAATCCTGAATCTCATCATTCCGCGTGAACCACGGAGCTTCGGCAATTACCCTCGCTACTTTGTTCTGAAATCGTTGTATAATTTCCACATTACTAGTTCTAACCGTTCCCCACCATTCTACACCGTACGTCCAGATTGGCCGCAGGATAACCTTGTAAGTTAATATCTTGTTGGATAACGTGAGGCCTGAGTACTTCCGTAGCAGCCAACGAAGTTCCTTGTTCCTTGCGTTTAGCTGTTTCCTCTTCATCCTTACGTGGCACTTCCAGGTCAAACGCCGATTCAGGTGAAGTCCCAGATACCGCACAGTCTCCGTTTGCGGGATCAAAACACCATCGAAGTACACACCGAAACAGTCACTTCTCCGCATGGCAAATGTGACGATCAAAGGCTTCTATATAAAAATATTTAAGCCAAATCTGAAGAAAATCGGTTTCATGAATCCTGAGTTATAAAAACAAAAGCTGTGTGACCCACATACATATGCTTTTTTCGTCGTCGCATTAAGTTATTTAACAGTTGATTTTCGTAATTTAAGATTCTGAAGTTCAAATCCTAGAAAAGGTTATTTTACTAGATCTTTAAACAGATCTGAATACTAGGCAGTGGATACCGGTGTACTTTGGTGGTTGGAATTCACTCAGGAATGATCGGCATGAGTCTGTACAAGACTATCTCATTTACAAGTATACATATCATATCTCACTGGGCTGGCTGGGGGGGATTGTTTATTTTTCACTCTTTGAAAATATTTCAACATACACATTAGGAAAATAAAATACGTTTTTTTGGTCTAGATGAAGTAGTTGGACCCAAAACCTCAAAGATTTGTATAAAACCGGAAACCCATTTTTGACATGATCACCATACTTTCCCCTTTAAAACAGCTATTCTAGCTATATTCTCCATAAAAGTAAAATATCTTTAAAAAATATGTACAGATGTATCACGAAGTTTTCCCGGGACGTTCATAACGTATTCTACTCGTGAAAATAATGGGAAAAGTTCATATGTCCCAAATTGCTTCGTTTGTTAGTAACGGATAGTGAATAATTTTGTTCGAATTTTTCTAACTTTTCTTTGTTTTATTCAACTTATGTTCCATCATTTTGTTTAGAATTAAATTCTCTACAAGTTTTCTTTAAACATTTTAATGTGTTTATTACTCATTTAACAAAGTTATTGTACGTAAAACAGGATGTTATTACCTCGTATTCACCCTAAATTTTTCGAAAAATACTGCAGATTAGGTTCTCGGACATATTTTGATGGAGTTTTTTATTTCAAAAACCATAATATGTAACTAATTCTGTTTCTTAATTAACGTCCTAAAAATTTCAGTATGACCTCATTTCACCGTTGTAGCTGAAATCTGAGCGAAATATTTCACTAGCCGTAACTCGCAAACGAATCATTTTAGTATATATATTTATGTGAACTCTCTCCATTATTTTCATGAGTAGAATAGGAATGTCCCGGGAGAACTCCATTGCACATTCTGTACAGTAAAAGTTGCCCTACACTGTTACTGCACTCCTTTAAAAATCTGATAAAATATACATAAAGGATAACCCTTGAAAGCCCTGATAAAGAGAATTTGATTTTTATATTGCTTTACGGTAAAAATACATCAATAATAATGATTATAAAAGTTTGTATTGAAAAATTATTATAAGAACTTACTTGTTTATTTCTGGAAAGATGTCTTGTAATACATTATAAGTTTGTAGAGGAAACCAGCAAAATGCAAAAAGGGCTACAACTATCACAAGCATCTTTATAACCTGTGAACAAAAGAAGAAAACATATGTAGACTTACATTTTCAATCATCTCATAAGTTTTTAATCTTAAGTAAAAAGTAGATAAACACTGAAAAATGTGTACCTTTATCTCAAGAATGTTTAATCTTACATATTGTTTTGCAGATTTTATTGAATATAAGAATCTTTAAATTCTTTGATATTAAATTGATTACATTTTATGAGAATAATCTTGTATTAAAAATTCAGATATTTACTAACTTAAATATTTTTAAAAAATAATATATAATTTGATTTGAAAAAAAAATTAATTTTGAGATAATTTCTGTAATAAAATCCATGTAAACAAGAAATATAATTAAACAAACATCCTTATTTAAAATAATTCCCTTGTAAATTTTAACAAATCATCGTTGTTTTTCGCTTAATATTTCGTACTACTACTACTATTAAAATATTATTTAGAACATAATTTATTTTACACTTTTTTTTTGCCGGTATAATAGATTTTACAATTATATTATCAACCTTGAAATCTTTTATTCATAACTAGTATATCTTGATTATCATATTGTCTAGTTTTATATGCTCCTGCAAATAGTGTACAAAATAATAATATAAAATCTTCAGTTTATAAATTATTATAAACTACATCTGCTATCACATGCGTTTTAATCTGTATACTGATTCTGAAGAATGTAAATTTTTCGGGGATCATCTTCTAAAGAACATAAAGAAGAAAGTTTGTATGTCTGGAAATGCTTCGTTAGCAAATCCTGGTGAAAGATTTCATCTGATTTTAACATGGTATTAAATGAAAGAAAATCTTTCACAAAAATTTCAACATTGTGGTATGATTTGTTTTTAATAAACTTCAAAATTTTTATATTTTTGTTTAGTCTCTGTAGCCTTTATTTATAAAATTTTACTCAAAATCAAATTTTGTATAGCTTTTTTTAAACCTTTATGTATCTACTAGTTATTCAACAAAGTTATTTTATGACAAACATAAAATAATGATTTTTTTCGGTCCTAAAATTTGTATTTTACCCCAAATTTCCACGAAACTACTAAAATTGAAGTTCTGGGACCTAATTATTTTTTTAGTTTATTAGGTAAGGTTTCATATAAACCCATTAAATTTATTTCTTAATTTTGGTCACAAAAATTTCAATTTGGCATAATTTTACTGAAGCTATAGAAATCAGGGGAAAATCTTTCGCTTCATTAGAGTTTCAGCCAACCGAAACTCGCTAACGAAACGTCTATGTTTTTATCAACTTTCTTCTTTATTTTCACTACTTGAATTTATCCTGAAAGTTTGTTACATTTTTCGTGATTACTCTATATTTGTCAGGCTATTTATTCTACAATACACATAAAACATTTTTTGTTAAATTTTTAATATACGAGTAAAAGAAATACTGTATAAACCATATTGTTTAATTATAAAATTAATGCTTTATTAATTGTTTTATTGTAAAACAATAATAATGTATTGTAACTTGAAAAATATTTTATAAAGTGAATGCAACAGACAGTTTTCATGGCTTCATTTTTACGTTTACATTTTTACGACTTTTCAAGTCTTATCTAATACACGTGCTATCACTATATCGATATAAAACACTATCAAATATATTTACAGCATTGAATATTATTATTATTACTCAGTAAAGTTAAAACTAATAATGAAAAGTCACAGTATATATTAATATTTTATTAATACCTTTTTTATTCCTGATAAATGATTGATTTTTCAGGTCATAAAAGTAAAATAACTCTTTAACTTACGGTGTAAATATGAGCATTGGGGTGGGTAATTTTTATTTGAGTTATTAACAATAAGATAATCTAGTCAAGATTTTCTGTGGTAAAATATTGTGTTAAAATATGCTCACAGGATGGTGTGACGTCACCGACATTATTGTGGTATTAATTTTAGTAAAGGAATATAACGTATACAATAATTATAAAATTATTTATTAATAAAAGTTATTAAATTTTTATAAATGTGATTTACCTTATTTTTAAATTACGGTACAATACAACCTTGGCTATTTGTTTGGGAAGGGTTTGTTGTAACTATATTTAAAAACAAAAACCCTGTTGCAGATAAACATGTATTTAAAATTAACCTAAATTTACCTTTTGTCCTTATTAAAAAAAAATTAAAAAAATTCTAATTATTACTTTCCGTTACGGTGTGATTCCGTAGAGTAAAATTTAAGGAATGATTTAAAACACGACGTCTATTGAGTTGGAAAATGAAAAAGAGAACATTACATTCAGTTGAACAGTAAAAAATATTCTACGATAAAGTAGGTTTTCAATGTTGAAAATTGATTTTATTGCAGCAGTTGTAGTTCCATTTAGTTAGTTAAAGATTAATATGTTTGGTTTTTTTCACGATGATAATACTCTTTTTATTGAAATTGAAAATTACTTTACAAATATGCAAGTGTTAATAACAGTACATTTATATTGTTGTGAATGTGAAACTGTTTGGATATTTCTTAAAATTAATGGCCCAGAAACTATACCGAGAGTATAGACAGCAATTTAAATAGGTAGCGTAGGAACTTTCAACGAAATATAGTGATAAAGAAATATAGTATTTCTATTATTGGAAACTAACTTGAGCCAAACGTATAGATACTCCACTAAATCACGTGATAAATAACCAGTGACAGAACGAAACAGCGTTACAGGTATCAGAGTCTCTCTTTTTCCTATTTAGCCTCCGGGAATTACCGTTCAGATATTACTTCAGAGGATGATTGAGGATGATATATGTATGAGTATAAATGAAGTGTAGTCTTGTATAGTCTCAGTTCAACCATTCCTGAGATGTGTGGTTAATTGAGACCAAACCACCAAAGAACACCGGTATCCACGATCTAGTATTCAAATCCGTATAAAATAACTGACTTTACTAGGATTTGAATGCTGGAACTCTCCACTTCCAAATCAGCTGATTTGGGAAGAGGCGTTCACCACTTGATCAACCTAAAGGGTTACCACTAGACCCAATGGTGGGTTAAAGGTTTACATAGTCTAATCTTACTTCTTGGATATCTACGCTGATATTTTATAATAACGGGCTCAATTTCATAAAAGCACAATAATCAATCACTGTATTTTATTAATTATTATTAACAAGTGAAGTTATATCTCATTTTTATTTAAATCATTTTTGTTTGTTCAGAAAAATTCTTGTTAAAATTATTTTTATAATACATTATATATAATTAATAAATAAAAACGACTCATGCTTTTCAATACCTTAACCTTCTAAAAATATATTTTATTTCATTCATACAAGAACATGATTCTGTTATAACTATTGTAGCCTTACGGCTCAAATCTGTTATTTCTTTATATGATTAAAAGAAAATAGTAATACAACGGATTCTCTTCTTTAAACGTTCTTTAGGAGATTATTTCTTTAATTACAGCAACGAGAAATGAATTAGAAGTCTACAATTTGCTTATGTTTGAAAAAAAATATATAATGTAGGACATATAAAAACTATTTACATATGTCTTCTTCCTTTGTAAGATATAAATTTGAAGAACATAATTACTAGTTTTTATCATTTTTTTTATTTTTATTATACAAACATATTTTAGAAATATTTATTACAGATATTTATATATCTTTTTGTTAAAATTCTATTGAAATAAATGGTACTTCCTGTATATTTCTTAATTGCATGACATTACTAAAGATTAAAAATATATTATTCTAATCCTCGTAGAATATGTATAAAATAATTTTTCAGTATCACATTATTCTTTGGAAATATAAATAAAAATCTGTTCAAAATAAAATGAAATGAAATAAAATAAAATAAAATGATTTAATAAAATTAATATTAGTAACTTAGAGCTGGATTCGGATATGAAATTTCTATTAAACCAGAACGAAAGTATAAAACGTTTGTTGCAGTTCCTCTCCTACAGTGGAATGAAGAATACGATTTAGTGATTTTTGTCTGATATATGTACTTTATTTTGTATCTATTGTTGTCACTTGTCTATGTTTATTATTTATGTTCCTGTTTCTTTATTGTTTATTTTTGTTCTTGATCCTGCAAACGTAGACTGTGCGGTATCTGGGATTTTACCTGAATCGGTGTTTGAGCTGGAAGTGTCACGTGAAGATGAAGAAGAAACAGCTAAACGCAAGTTATAGGGAACTTCATTGGCTGCTACGGAGGAACTCAGGCCTCACGTTATCAAACAAGATCTTAATTTACAAGACTATCTTGCGCCCAATATCCTGCTGTGGACTATCCTGCTCTGGGTAACGGCTGGTACTAGTAATGTGAAAATTATACAACGATTTCAGAACATAGTAGCGAGGGTAACTGCCGAAGCTCCGTGGTTCACGCGGAATGATGAGATTCGGATTATCTGGAGCTCCCATCGGTTCGTGAGATTGCATAACAGCGCAATGTCAAATACCTACAGAGGCTTGAGAATCATATAAACCACTTTGCAATTAATCTACTCGATAACAGCAGAGACGTCCGACGGTTGAAACGAACCCATGTACTCGACTTAGGGTCTGTAACAGTTTGGAATCTAACACCGTCAAGTTTCGTGTTGTCGTATCTAATTTCTTGTTACTTCTCATTCTTTTTCTTTTTTATTTGTTATTAATGTTTGTTTTGTGGACTATATGGTGCTGAAATTAATGGTTTGTGATTTATGACTGAGCTTGAAATTTTTTATTTGACTTTAAGTTTGCTTGCAACTGTTTATTGTGTTTTATTTATTCTGGGGGTTCCTTAAGAACCTCCTTATCACGTACTTTTGTCAGAAAACTTACTTACGGCTCCGCAGGAAAGCCTATTGTAATTATAATTGTTATTGAGCAAAACATTTTTGTTCTTTATGATTTTTGTTGTTTTATATAATACTATTTGAGAATGTGACTGTATTACTGTGTTACTGTCGCTAATGACTATAATTGTTGATGCGACTATAAAAAAAAAAAATAAAAAATAAATTAGTACCTTAATGAAATAGTTACGTGAAATCAATGAGCTATTCTGTTTTGGTGAATTTCAGCTGTTTTGGATTTTAAAATCGTTAACGAATTAATTTTTAAACATCATGATAAAATCTCTTATTCGACGAAGTAACATTTGAATTTTGTGGTATATATTCATAAATGATTAAAATGTATAGAAATTATTATAGCGTACACATAATTTACATATAATGAAGTTTTAGTGCAATTATTTCACTCGATAAAAGGGATTAACACAAAATACAGACTGAAATGTGATATTCAGCATAGAAATACATATTTTGTTTGTAAGTATGAAAAAGAAAAATTGAGGTGAATACTGCTTAACTTTAAAATTAATAATAATTGAAAATAGCTATAAAACACCTTTATTTTTATTTAATAATTAATTTTTCAAATTAAAAAGTTTTTTCAGTTTCATATCAGTTAAAATTTAAACTACATTTGAAAAGTCTTTTCGCAAACAAGTTTTTTCCAAAAAATCACATTAGCTATGTAATTTTATTATGTCACAACGTAAGGCGAGTTATAATAATGTAGAGAGTTTGTTTTTTTCTTTTACCCTGTAAAGTGAATTTTATATGCGAATTTTAAATTAATATATGTTGTTTGAATAGTAGAAAATATTTTCATCTGAGAAGCTACTATGCTATATTAAAATCATTGAGTTTATCCTACATTTTCTAATATTTCACTTCTTCAATTAACCATGCTAATTTGTTTTTCATTATTATTTTTATAAGAAAATAAATAAAAACATTAAATTTGTTAGCAATGATTGTAAGACAAAATTAAGTTCAAATGCCTTTGGTAGGGGGGGGGGGGGTAATCCAGGGTTAAATTTTAATCTGTATGCAAATACTTGAAAAGTTCATCACCGTTACTACGTTGTATTGCTATTTACTTAAATTTAACTTCATGAAATTTTGGTACCCTAAAATAGGTAATAATAAAAATGTAGAATCTGGAAGAAAACATTTATCCTCTTTGCTTTATTAAAAATTAATTTTAAGTATTTGTGATGAAAAATAGAATATCATTTTTAGTTGTAAAATTTGGTTTTGACAAAAATTATAAATCTGTACTGGTAGATTAACACGAAAAAACAATTGTCAAACCATTTAAACATAACGCAAGAAAAACTTCTTAGCTGCCTTAACCAAATGTCTTTTTTTATCTGCAATCAATTTTTAAATTTTAGATGTCCTTTCTTTTATATTTAATTAAAGTGGTAAATTTTATTATGAAATTACTAAACAAAATTGAATTTGATTCTCAGATTTTTTATGCAAATTTAAAAAATGTAGAAAAAAATCTCGATTGTAATTTTTGGAGAAAAGTTTAACTAGTGCTAAAAATAATTTTACTGAATTAGATATATTCTAAGTGCTGATTTTAAGAAGACTTAATGGTGACTTTAAAGGAGTAATTTATATTATATTCCAATTTTTGTATCTTTTTATACTTTTATAGTGTAGGGTAAATAGGTCAAAGAAAGCAGAATAATATAGGTTTATGGACATGACAGATAATTATAGAATTGAACAAAACGAAGCCGATAATAGGCTTATATTAAAAAAGAAAAAAACACGTTAAAACAAGTTTTATTAATGTATTAAGGAACAATTGTTATTTATATTTATCTCTTGTATTTGTGAAAATGAAAAAAAACCTTCTAATATTAACTTACGAGTGATTGCGTTTGAGTTATTAATTTTACACTATATAAATCAGTAAGTTATTGTTACATGTAAGTTTCCTTTTTTATAAAAAGTTCAGTTTTATAAGACAGTTTAACATCCTAATACTAGTAGGGTTTAAAGCAAGATATAAACCATTTTATTTGTGAGGTAACGAAAAATACTCCAATAGACCAGGGAAGGATTTTAACGGATTTCTTTTACTACTCTTATTTTTAAAGCTGATTTATTTAACTTAAATCTATTAAGTACTTTTTGATACAAGCTGTTAAATCGAGCGTCATTCTTTTTATCTATATTTGTTTTAACTTCATAATCCTCAGGTACAAGTAAATTTAAAAAGGATTAACTAAAACATTTTAAGTAATTACCTTAAGTAATTGGATTCATTAAAAGATATTATCTTTACATTATAAAATCTTGGTCTGTGTAATTTTAATCCGTCAATTAAAAATATAAAAATATAATTGTTATTCTTGTTATTATGATAATAATTATTATATTTTCTCCTAAGAACATTATGATATATATATTGGGTACTTTTTTCCTTCCTTAGCTTCATTATTTTATTATTTGTTGATACATTTCGCAGTGATTCCATTGTCAGAACTTATTGTACTGGTCCTTTTAAATTTTTGTTAGTTTTTATAACGGTCAAACCCCTTCCTTTATTTGACGTCATGGCTTATCTGGCGTACTTGTTTAATTGTTATTAAGAGTTATACTTATCTTTTAATTTTATTTATATATTTCCTTTTCAAGAAAATTGAAGTTCTTGAAAAGTACATTCACTTGATTGTTGATCAGTCAATCCTATGAATATAATAAAAGAATGAACCTAAGAAAGGTAAACAGTTCTCAACATAGTAATAATAAATAATTATTAAGTAAAGTTTTATTACTTCCATAAAAAGTAGTTTCTATCTTAAATTTTATCTAATAATAAATTTCGTCTATTTTATTCCTGTTGAAAAAAAAAATTAAAGTTTATTTTAAGTTTATAGATCTGAAGATGAAGTAAATAACAGAAAGTGTAAAAAATCTATTATTGAATTTATGATCTAGAAGTAACAAATAACACGAAATGATCTTGAAGTAACAAGTAACTGGATTGATTATATTCTCCAGCGGGATGTATAGTCGAACGATGAATAGCTCATTTGGTTATTTCAATACATCATACAGTTCTGGGGCCTTTTGTAGAGAGACGTGAGTCTACTTCTAGTGGATGTTTGGAATTTAAAAGAAAATAAATATTTTAATTGTTTTTGATAAATTTACAGATATAAATTTATCCTTTGATTTGGATGCCAAGAATTACGTCTGGCTTAATTTTACTAAAGGTGCAGAAAAGTGAATGAAAGCGCTATTTCATTATAAGGTTTCTGAACATACGAAATAATTTTAATTTTTTCTATTTACTAAAAATGATCTGTTTCTTACTTCTCAAAAAAAAAAATCTGATGAGGACACCACACGACTCCCTTGAACGCCTATTAAATTACACATGTACTTTTTATTTTAATGAAAAGTACATACATTTTATTTCATTTATTACTTCTGATATTTTTTCATAATTTTTTTTGTTGTTATTAATGAATTATTATTTATCGTAATTTTCTTTTTTCCAATCGGAGGTTAATAATTATTAATAAATCAATATATTTAAATCAAAAAAAAAAAAAAGTTAAAAAATATATCTATATGAAGTCGGATTCGAACCGATGTGCCTTCCCCTTGCAAGATCAAAATATTTCATTAATTAAACTTTTATTTGGCTATAACTCTGGAACCAATGAAAATAAGTACCACTTATGATATTGTTGTAAAGCTCTCAATGAGGGCTAAATTACTGCAGTTAAGAAAAAGTCTAAAAATCCAAATTTATTTGGACAGTTTTGGTTAAGTCGATGCAATCATCTGAAAACCGAAATTTTTCGCAATCACAATATTTTCTTTACATCGTATAAAGAAGTAAAATGAAATTTTGACAAATAAATTGTAATTACAAAAAAAGTATAAAACAATTTGTAGGATTTTTTTTTTCTATTCTTAATGTGAAAGTTGGAATCTATTCAACTTGTAAACGTTAAACAACTGAATAGCTCAATGAGATGAGGATGACAGGTCCGAGTAAATGAATCTTGAATAGAGTCAGGACAAGCCTTCCTTAGATGTGTAGCTAATTGAACACAAACTACCAAAGGACAGCCCGGTGGGCTGGTCTAGTGGTTAATTTGTTATCGCAAATCAGCTGATTTCGAAGTCAAGAATTCTAAGTTTCAAATCCTAGTAAAGGCAGTTACTTTTATACGGACTTGAATGCTAGATCTTGGATACAGGTGTTCTTTGGTGGTACGTTTGGAATCCCTCAAACAACTACCTTACGGTGGTTCCGGAGGCTAAACAGAAAAAGAAAGAAAGAAAAACTACCAAAGGACAGCGGTTCCGCTGTATGGTATTAAGATCACCAGAGAAGTAACTTACTTTTACTTGGATTTGAACCTCAGAATGTTTTACTTTAAAAAACTGATGTGTATAACACAAGACTTCATTGTACCCGTATTAAAAGTACATAAAATTTTATTTTATTAAAAACTTCTGGTATTTTTTTTATTTTGTTTTTATTGAATTTTTATTCATCGTAAAAGTTTTTTTTTTTTAAATGAGAGGTTATTAATTATTAATAAATCAACATATTTAAATTAAAAAAAGAAAAGGAGATGAAGTCTAATTCGAATTGATGTTGCTTCCTCTAAGATCCAAATATTTCATAAATTAAATTTTATTTAGCTATAACTCTGGAATTAATATAAATAAGTACACCTTATGATACATCGTTGAGAAGCTCCCAATTAGAGCTTATTATTGGAGTTAAAAAAAAGTCCAAAATCCAAATGTTTTTGGATTTTGTGGACACTTTTGGTTCAATTGATTGCCATCAAAAAGGGAGGTGCAATCAAAAAGTAGATGTTACAACAGTAATAATTCAAAAATTTCAACATCTTACGGCTAATCGTTTTTAAGTTATGCAAAATATATACGTAGGTACAGATGTTACGCCGAAACTATTCAAAATGGATTCAGGGATGGTCAAAACGGATATTTTCGTTGCAAATTGGAAACCAAAATTTTTCATGATCACAATACTTTCTTTACTTCGTACAAGGACGTAATAAAACTTATTTGAAATATTCTTCATCCTTATATGTAAAATAATTTTTAGGGTTTGCTCATTTGTTTGTCTAGGATGAACTTTTTTAAAAAAAAGGATATAAAAAGTATTTCGTTATGAATTCAAGAATTTTTTTCTTTGAATATAACTTCTTGTAGCAAAAAAAAATTAAATTAAAAGTAAATAGAATTTTCAGTAAATTTCATTATGTACTTTTTATAAATTACATACAAGAGCACAGTTATCTTTTCACGGAATCATTTACTGTAATGAATATTATTATTATTAAAGGGTCAAAGATTCATTTTAGTGAATGCTTTCAAAGGGAGATAAATTAAGCAAAATAAAAATAATAAGCAATATTTTTACGTATGAGAATATTTCATTAATTCGACTGCTCTTTTTTCAGATAATAAATGAAAATTCATATCTACCTCCAAGTAAAGATGTGGGTAGAGCAACTGTTAATTAAATAAAAATATTTAAACTTCACCCATTTATAAATATTCTTTTCAAATAAGCAGAAAAAATATTATCTTAAATTATAAATATATAACTGGAATATGCTTAAAACAATTAACAAATGATTTAGAAAATTTTCTTATCACCGTTAGTGATAGAAAACTTTAATTAAAATATTTTTTTGTAATATCTAAATGAATATTTAATTATACCTGTCAAGTACAATAACAATAAGATTATAGGTGACCTGAAATTAAATGCAAGACCCTCTTGCAACTCATATTCTTTATAAAATTAGAATCGAATGCCAGGTTTACTAAAGGAAATGGATTTTTTAAAATTTTAATTCATAAATTTTTGATTTTAACTATTTACTACATTCAGCATGATATTAAGGTTTGGAAACGGCTACATATTTCTAAACTACAAATAATAAGTGGGTAAAATAACTTATATTGTTATAATGTATTACAAATTGCATTGTTGTATAGTAACAGCTGATTTAAAACTCGAAATATTTAATTAATTTTTAAAATTTTAAATTTTTAAAATTGTTTTTTAAAAAAATATTTTATTAAGTAATTTAGGACCAAAAATATTTAACTAAGTTTTAAAATTAGATAATTTTATAATTAAAGTAAATAATCTCAATTGACCTAGCCGTTTATTTGTAGTAATGTCGTAAAATTTTCGTTATGGTTTTTTATTATTATTAATATTTTTCTTATTTATTATTGTGAAATCTGTTATTATTGGTGTTATTAATTGCAAAATTAACTGTTTTAAAAAATGTTTAAAACTGTTTAAAAATGGATGTAATTCTAAAAGTAAATTAAAAAACATATTATGGGACGTTTTATCTGGTTTTATTACTACCATGAACTTTCTGTTTTTGCAAATTTGATTGTTTATAACTTGTAGACGAAGTAATTTATGGACATATTTTTTTCATTGCCTTTTTTCTCGAAAACGTTTACATTAAAATCATGTATCAAATCTACACCTCATAATTTTTGAAAAAAAAACCTTTGATTTAAGGTGACGAATCCAAGGTGGCCGAAAAAAATTTCAAACATACCATAAATTAGTAATTTTGCGACTAAATATTTTCATATTATCTCATCCTTTATGTATTTTTTTCACTTGCATTTGATTTGCAATCAATTTAACAAACCAGAATGTTTTTTTTATTAAATTTTCAAAATATTCGTAATTAAATAAGTTAACTTTTATATAAATAAAAAAAAATTCTGATGTGGACAACACATGACTTTCTTGTACGTCTATTATATTACATTTACACATTTTTGCTGCACTTCATTTAAACTTATTTCATTTAAAAGTGATATAGGATCCTCGTATTCTTTAATAAAAGTGGACAGTCACACAATTGCTAAAATATTAGTTTTTATTAATATCCAAATTTATACAATTACTAATTCAACAATCTTACCTTAAATATTACGTTAGAGTAAACATCAATTGATTACTCTTTAAATAAATTGTTTTTAACAAATAATCCAATAATAAAAACTGATTTTCTACACGGTAAGATGAAAATTAATAATTTTAACCAGTATCCAGCAGGAGTTCACTAAACGTAATAATTTAATTATTATTAACTTTTATTTATACGACACACCAGAAATCTGAAATACGCACCAAAAATATTGTGCATATTATGCACAAGTGAAAAACAATTTTCAATAATCACTTAAAGTTGAATACAATTCAAAAATGTATTTTATTTTTTTGTCAAATAATTAAATAAAATTATTTTTTTAAAAATTAAATGTACAATTTTTATAAGAATTTGATAAGAAAACCCAAACACAGAATGATTCAAAGAAACGGGAAATTTAAAAAATTAAATAACGTTAATGAAAAATTTTTTTTAGAAAATGAATTTTATTTTATGTAATTGTACAAATGTTGCCATTTTAGGATACATACATTTTAGTTTATTTTGGAAAGATGACATCTTGCAGGTGACCTCCACTTCTACGTAAAAGTCTCTTCGTTAAATTGTTCATGGTTTGACGTAACATCTCGACTGGAATTTCCGCAATTGCTTCTCGGATCTTTGCCTTCAGTTCTTCCGTTGTAGCAGGTCTACTGTGGAACACTTTGCTTTTAAGGTGAGCCCACAAAAAGTAATCGCAAGCTGAGAGATCAGGTGATCTGGGAGGCCATCTAATGTCACCTTTTCGTGAAAAGACACGTTGTCCAAACAATCGGCGTACAGTTGCCATCGATATTCGTGCTGTATATGACGTCGCTCCGTCTTGTTGAAACCAGGCTGTGTTAAGAATTGGTGGAAATCTCTTTTGTTGTTCCACAACAAAGGTTTCAAGCACGGCTACGTAACGAGCCGACGTCACTGTAATCGCAAGACCGTTGTCATCCTGAAAAAAATAAGGGCCTATAACACCGTAAGATGACGTAGGACACCACACGGTCACTTTCTGGCTGTGCAACGGACGCTGGTGTAGCTGCGTAGGATTTTCTTGTACCCAGTATCTGAAATTTTGCTTGTTAACAAATCCACTGAGGTGGAAATGCGCTTCGTCTGGCATCCACAGTTCGTGAACAAACACTTCGTTATCATTTATCTTCTGAAGCATTACATTACAGAATTGTGCTCGAACAACTGCATCGTTCGGTTTCAGTTCCTGGACGGTCTGCAACTTGTATGGATGGTATTGCAAGTCCTTCACTAACATTCTTCGAACACTTGAACTATGCGATTATAAAGGTGCTGAGAGACGACGGATCGACCGATGTGGATTTCGTGTGACAGCATCTTGTAAAGATTGAACATTCTGTGGTGTAAGAACGGTTCGCTGACGGCCTGGAGGTCTCTTTTTCATTGCCGAACCAGTTTCCTCAAAATTAGATATCCATGTTTTAATTGCATGTGCTGATGGAACATGGTCGTGCCGTCCCAGATTAAAATGACGGCGAAATTCTCTACGCGCTCCCTCCACACTGTCATTGTTTTTGTAAAACGCTTTGATAGCAAATGCACGTTGCGCACTACTCCAAGGATCCATGACAACTAAATGGCAGGTTAGGTTAAAGAGGCTGACCCCACTTATCAAGTAGTACCAATCGCCCACGGCTACCAACACAACTTTCAAAATTTCCCATTTCTTTGAATCACCCGGTATAATACTATTTTAAATTATAATTTTCAGTTAATATTAAATAATCAAATGTTTCACCACTATTACATATACACATATGTAATAATGCTTATTAAATAACAAATAAACATTTTTAAAAGTACATAATTCTTCTTTTTTTTTTTGTTTTTTTTTTTGTTGCATAATTCTTTGTTTCATTAATAACTTCTGAGTTTTCTCCTATTTTTTTTTATTGATACTATTGAATAATTATTTATTGAAAACATTTGTTTACAATCACGAGTTAATATTAATAAATCAATATATTTAATTTAAAAAAAGTTAGAAAAAAGAAATTATAAAAAATATAAAAAAGAGATGAAGTCTGATTCGAACCGATGTACCTTCCCCTTATAGAACCAAATATTTCTCATTAATTAAAATTTTATTTGGTTAACTTTGGAACCAATGAAAATAAGTAACGATACATCGTTGAAAACCTCTCAATGAGGACTTATTTATTATCAAAGTTAAGAAAAAGTCCAAAATCCAATTTTTTTTTATTTTGGGCTTAGTTGGACATTCTTGGAATTATATTTCGGTTCAGGCGATTGCAATCAAATGGGGCAGTTGTAAAACTAGATGTTACAACAGTAACATCCTACGGCTAATCGTTTTTGGGTTATGCGAGATACGTACATACAGACAGACGTCACGCCGAAACTAGTCAAAATTGATAGTAGCAGTAGGAATGATAAAAATGGATATTTCCGTTGAAATATGAAAACCGAAATTTTTCGCCATCACAATAATCCTATTACTTCGTACAAGAAAGTAATTGACGATTAATTAAATTACAGAATTTCAAAGAGAATGTAGGCTTTTAAGAAATTGATTTATCTCAGATATTCTGTTTAATACCCGTATATCCCTGTCAAAGCTTTGTGAAAGTAAATCGTGGGAGAAAGATTAAGTTTATATTCCTAATTCAATAAATGCGGGATTAGAGAGAATATTTGGAGCAGTTTAAAAAATAGCTATAAAAATTGTTACTATGAACTATGATCGGCTTATAAAAATAAGTTTATTTTCAAAACTTTTCTCGTAGATATATGTGAAATGTAAAAATAAAATATTATGATCATATTTTCCTATTTAGAGAGATAATTAATAGTTTACTATTTTATAATTTAAATAGTAATAGCTTCTCTTAAAACCTTTTATTCAAATTCACCAAGCGCTATTCTATTCTCCATCGTATGGTTTATTATTTTTTTTGTATTGCTGGAACACAAGAATAGCTCGATTGATTTTCATAAAAGAATCCTCAGTTAACTTAAAAATATGATAGGCGAGTTACAACCTAGACTGATTAGAAGGAAATAAAATGATTGACAGTTGATGGTAAACTTTTTCCCACTTTTCTATCTGAAAAAAATTGTTTGAAACTCATCATACACGGACGTTATCCAATATAAGTATTTGAAATGCAGATTTTCAAAAATAATTGATTTTGTAATAATACTAATAATAATAATACGGTATTACTTCTGTGCCTACTTACTCCTTAATAGGTTTGAGGTCTTGTCAACAAGCTATCATCACCTTAGGCCATTATTTCGTGTGTTCCAATTTTCTTAACTTTTTATTAAACTTCAGTAAAGGAATGAATGGATAGGTATTAGTGTTCTAAAACCCTAATTCTTTTTTATCCTTCCTTTCATTGTAGTAAGAAATTACCTTTCTATATTGGGACTTTCAAAAAAAAAGGAATTCCTATTCTTATTCCTTTAATATTGTCCTCCCTATAAAAAATTCCAATCTTTTCAATAAAAGTTCAAACTGTTGTAGTGGTCTATATTTAATTACT
The DNA here is from genome assembly GCF_047948215.1 of Lycorma delicatula. Classification (NCBI taxonomy): domain Eukaryota; kingdom Metazoa; phylum Arthropoda; class Insecta; order Hemiptera; family Fulgoridae; genus Lycorma; species Lycorma delicatula. Next base: position 69,876,099 of record NC_134464.1, on the reverse strand, counting down.
CCAGTTATATCCCAACTACTAATCTGTTTCTCACTTTATAATTTCTTATTCTTCATATTCATTTTCTTTGACAGAATCTTTTTTAGAATTTTTATCTTAAATTTCTCCCTAGTAAACATTTTTAAATAAATCGAAAAGTAAAATTAACTTATTTTAATAGAATATATATTTTTTTTAATAATTTTTATGCGGCTTTGAAAATTGATAATTTATCAAAAAATGGAAGAAACAACTACTACTTATGAAAATAAAAATTCTAATGTAATGTAAATGTAATAAAAATTCTTGTTGTTTCTTCCATTTTTTAATAAATTATCAGTTTTCAAAGCCGCATAAAAATTATAAAAAATATATATTCTATTAAAATAAGTTAATTTTACTTTTCGATTTATTTAAAAAGGTTTACTAGGGAAAGGTAAACATAGTAGCTTCTACTGGTCAAGGGATATCAGTTTCTGCTCTTTATTTTTCTTTCAGAATCATTAGCATAGATGGTAACACCCAATTACTTAAAGTTTTCCTATAATATTATGATAAATGATAAATAGTTACTCTCTTTCTCTCTCTCACTCTCTCTCTCTCTCTCTCTCTCTCTCTCTCTCTCTCTATATATATATATATATATATATATATATATATTACACATACTAGTATTCCCGTCGCGGCTTTTCCCGCGCTATATTGTTACATGCGTTCCCCCTCGCGGTCAGGCGATATTTAGCCGGTCAAAGGGCTCTGTTCCCTGGATTCCTCTGTGTGTTCGTTAAACTCATGCTTGTAAGAATAATAATGATAAATAAATAAAAATAAAAAGCCTGTTTAGTTTATAAAAAATATCAATTCACTGAAATTTCTTGAAAGTAACAATTTGTTCAGTACAGGACATTAATAAGTTGGGGAATCCGTACATGACGTGTACTCGATTCCCCCCCGAGGAGAGAAGATCCCACCTCGTAGCGTGTCCGGTCGCTACACCACCCCCTCCGTTCCTTGCCAGCAGTGGCTTTAACGGAGGACATCTTCTCGCCCTCAAACTGATTGCGCACCACAGCTTTCAGTTCAGGCCCCGCAGAGATGCCACCGATGCAGATGCCGCGAGGGACATCTACATCGGTAAAAATTCACCCCGAGATAGATTTACGTGTTTATGCCTTCAGAATGAAGACAACGGACACCTGCAGCTACCACGTCGCCCTCAGGAACTAAGCTAGAAACCTAACCGCGGAAAGAAGACCCCGCGCCTAGATCCTACTATTAAAGAGCCAATTACTGAATGTCTCAGATCCGTACTAACAACCTCAACATGACGTGTAATGCTACGACAGTTCCCTTTTGTGATGACAATCTTCAGAACCCAACATCCAATAAGGGGGAGTTAAGACCAGAGTCCCGGTGGGGGAGCCTACTGGGGATCCCTCATTTGAAGCATAAGGTGCAGACCAGATCGAGACCCGGATTTCGGCGGGGAATAAAGGTTGCAGAATTGCTGGATCCGGAGTCTCCTCGCTGAGAAAAAAAAAGATTTACTAATTGGTTTTTAGGTTTACTGTTGCGGCTTCGCTCGCGAAATACCAAATTTCATACAGATTGTTTCAATAGTATTTGTATAAAAGGGGAAAAATGTAAAAAAGCAGTTACAATTTTTTTAACACTTCAAACATACCGGAAATGGTTTTTAGATATTTATTTGAAGAGTATTCGCAAGCCCAGACCGAGAGAATATTTCTTTTAGTATTGTCGGAAATGCGAAAAATTTGCATGCAATATTGTAAGACATTTTTTTTACCTTTCTTCACCCCTTTGAAATTAGAAGATTACAAACCAAAAATCAAATTTATATCTTCATTTATTATTAAAAATTATCTTTTTTAATCTTCTAATTAAAATAATCATTTCTTGTGGGCACTTATACCGTAAGAAAAACGTGTATACAAATTTTGATCAACTCATCTTCAGTAGTTTTTTCTGGACGTTGATTATCAAACATTCAGGACATGTACTTATACATACTAGCTTCCCCGCTTTGCTAGCGCTATTTGGTTACTTGCGTTTCCCATCGCTGTAATTTTTTTTTATTTTGTTTTCGTTTTTTTCAAGTAATTGGAAGTAGGTTCAACCAGTCGCGTCGCACATTAACGCTAAAATTGGCTGGGTTGGTTGAACCGCCGCACCACTTTAAAAAATCGAGATTAAAAAAAACGCGAAAATGGTTTTTAGATATTTATCTGAGATTATTTGCAAACCGTAGTCTAATGAATATTCGTTTATTATTGTCGAAAATGGGGAAAATTTGCAACCACTGTTCAAATTTGTTGTAACTTTCTTTTCAACCTTTCAAGGTCGAATTTTGAAAAATATAAAAATTTGTTATTAGGTATTCACATGAAAATTGCACAGACCAAAAATCAAGTTGATATCTTCATTTTCTTTCGAAATATTAAAAAATGATAGCCTAATTAAAAAAAAAAAATCAGAATTTTTTTAACATTTAAAATTCGAAATTTCAAAAAATCTAGAAGTTAGTTTTTAGATATTTATATAAAGATTAATCATAACAAAGATCAAGCTGATATTTTTATTTATTTTCATACTTTTTTATACATAAAACTTCTTTAGATTATTCTAATTTAACGTTACCATATATTTATCTATAAAATATAAATTTATTGTAATAAAATCTAAATAATGAGGCATATTAAATATCATTAAACTACAATCGCAGAGATAAAAAATTTCAAGAAAATTTCAGTTAATACTAAATTTAAATTAGATGTGCATATCGATCTATAAGTCATTTTCAGTAGGAATAAAATTAGAAAATGTAATTCTCTTTTTTATATGTACGTTGCACTTCACAAAAAAAAATCAGCTGTCAAACAACTGATTTTCGACACAAGTTAACCATAGACCAACCCGGAGGCTAAAATAAAAAACCAAACAACTGTAAAAATAAGTTGTAAAAAACAGTTTTAAAATTATTATAAATTTATTTATTAATATTTAAATAGTATTTCCATTGTAATTCGTCACCATTTATAAATATATTGAAATTAATTTTTATTTTAATTATTTCTTTGTACCTCTTGACAATATATGACATGAAAATATAATTTTATACTAATTTTTGTGATTTCATGGAATGTATCTATGTCATCTTTATAATTAAATTAAAATGCTTTATTATTATTATTATTAACTACTTGTATTTTTAAAATATTTTTGATATGACGTATGTGACAAGTTATATAATATTTTTTTATGTAATTAGCAGGTGTGTTAAAAGTTGTTATATGAATCATTTTTGACATGACATATCTGTTGGAATATATATATATAAAACTGATGACTATGGAAATATTTCTAAACAAATCGTCTGAATGTACTATAAATTATACTTATGTTAGTAATTTATAGTATTGCAATATATTTTTCATTTAAAAAGACAAGTATGCAATCGTAAATTTCGTTTATTTTTTATTTTATTTATTTATCTATTTATTCCACTTCGTTGACTATATGATCACATCCAGTTACAGCTAAACTTCTATGTTATATTTATAATAAATCAATTTCGTATTACAAGGGAAAAACTGTCACCAGATCAAGAAGAGTATTAATAGTAGCAGTAAATCATTTATCTACTTATTCATTTTGAAAAACAGGGGTAACACCCCTTTTATATCTCTCAATTATTATTTTTTTATAAAAGTTGCATTTTGCAGCGTATAAAAAGTGCTAAAACTGACGAGATTCATGCTTAGAATCTTTCAAATGAATGGCAAAGCCGCTACACCTCCACCATGGTAGTTTTTTATTGTACTGTTGGGAATAAAGTTAGAATAAAATAGGTCCCGTGTTCTAATCCTGGCTTATATTTGTTATTTTTCAAGATATTTTGCTCATATTTTATAAGATAAAGTTGAATTTCTATACATATACAAAATTTTTAAATTTCAAAAGATTTGTGATAAATATTTGTGACGTCAGTTGTTGAGTTGTGTTTGAACGTGCTTTGTTTCGTTCCGTGTTCTTTCGTTTATCGGAATCGATAGTTGTGAGAAACGTAATGGTTCTTTCTGTAAAGGAACACATTTTTCTCTTGAACACGTCTTTCGTGGAGGTAGCACACATATTGATTTAGTGAAGCACAAATTTTCTGAAAAGTTTCCAAATACTCCTGTTCCTCACCGCAGAAAAATTAAAAAGAAAAAGTCTTACAGAAAAATTTCAGACAATAGGAGTGGAAAACAGCTAAAGTAAACAAATAAAAATTTCTTGATATTTTGGATGCTTTGGTTGAAAGTTTATCAGATTTTTAACCGTAGCATCCGCATTGACTATGATAAATGTGTAAGTTAGCACAGCAGCAAGATATTGGATTTGCTATTGCACATAAAGCTGTAAGAAAAGAACTGAAACTTTTCCCGCACAAAGTAATGTGTGTTCAAGAACTGAAAACCACAGATCATGCCGGAATACTGAATTATTATCAATGTTTTATTGTTAATATTTTATTGCTCAAAATTCGGTAGGTATCCTTGATATGACGGTTTTTTTACAGATTAAGCATGGTTTCATCTGGTAGTATATATTAATACACAAATGCCACAGCGCACACAGCTAACAGATCAATGACTTTTTTTACGAAATGTCTTTGGTGAACAAATCATTTCCAGGGGTTTATGGTCTACATGATCACCCGATCTGACCCCTCCAGATTACTTTCTACGGGGCCAGCAAAACAAGCAGTGTATAGCAACAGACCAAGCACAATTGATGAACTAAAAACTGCAATAACAGCATACGTACGAGACAATCCAGTACATTACTGGTTAAAATGTTTGAAAACAAATTGAAATGTGTGCATTGTTTTATTAATGTTGGAGGAAGTTATTGTCAATACCTTTTATTACCTACTCCAGTTGCTATGCAATATCAGTTTCTATAAAATAATGAAATCGTCATTACACTTCCGTAATTCCAGTGCACAGCAAATTTCCGAACGTACTGTAGAATGCAATGAATAAATCTTTTTCTTCTTCGAAGTAGTTTATTTTAAAGATTGAAAATAAAATAACTTTAGATTCAAAAAAAAAAAAATACTAAAATTGTAGTACTCAGTTCTTATTTAATCTAAATTTTTTTAAGTCAGTGTATCTAAAAATAGACTACTGCTGATAAATCGTTAATTTGGCACAGATTTTTCACGAATTCGAAATTGAAAGAGAGAATAATACAAAAATATTATTTTTAAATATCAGTAGATTTTGTGAATTTTTATTTTTTAATATATATGTTATTTTACTTTTTTATGTTTATTTAAAGAGCTTTAGACATATAAAAAGACCTCTGGCCCGTATGTGATAAAATTATTTACAATAACGGAAAAGGTGGAGTAAAAAGGATACAGAGAAATAACGTTAAATAACTACTACCGAATATAATCTAAGGCTATCTGGAAAGTTGAAACTATTATATCTAGGTTCATTTTTTCCAACTACTTTCCTTATAGTTTTATTTTTGGTATAAGAAAGGCTTAGGCTATATATTATTAGCTATAAAAATGCGATATCAAGTACTTAAATTAAAAAAAGAAAATATATCTTTAAACTGTTTTCCTAGTTATGAATTTATAATTTTTAAAATTTTTTATCGATATTATCAGATTAGTAAGAAATTTATTATTGGAGATACCAAATAATTTGTCTTTTATAACGGTGTTTTTGACTGTACGATTTGAATAAACATAAACTAAAAGACATACAGTCTGCTTTTTTTAAAAGTCTACAAACCAGCTCTCTTTCTAATTTTTTTTTAAGAGGTAGCCTTATTATTGAAAGGTTTAATATGCATTTTAATCCTTTGTTGTGTAGTGGCGGTATAAATTTAATTATGTTACATCCTATGATGATAAGCTCAGTATACGTTGTTATTTAGAGTCAAATGGCCGGAAGACAAAACTGAGTAACTGATACTGTTAAAATTAACAATTACCCTTAGGCGCCTAGGCTTTGATCTTGTAGTCTTTCAGACGCAAAGACAAACATTTAACCTCTGTCTAAACTCTGCCAAATATGCTAGCAGAAATAATTTATCGTTGCATTTTTGCAGTGATTTTCCTATAAATCTTTCAACTTATTTCACTACACTTTAGAGATGTATTCATCTGTTTCACTCATTATAAGTCTCTGGTACGTTGTCATCTGGAGTACCTTATGGTAGTATGGAAGCGGAACAGGGATTTTACATCTGCAATGATCGAGGATGTGCAAGAGAAATTTATTACATGTCTCCTGTAAAAATTCCATTTTCCTGTCGCTTTTACATCTAATGAAGTTTGCAAACGACTTGGTCTTCCTTTCTTAAGTGGCAGAAGGACATTTTTTGACTTATTGCGATTTCATCGCTTGTTGCATGGTCAGTTTGATAATTGCTCTGGCATGGCGCTATACGTTCCTTGTATGAGAATGAGAAATTTCATACCTTTTAAGACTGAGCGAAAATCTGATTTGAATCCGAATGGAAGGTGTACGGATGTTGCTAATGACTGTAATGGGAGGATTGGGTTCTTTGTATCGAATGGAAAATTTTTCGATGGAAGCCTTAGGGAACTATTTGCATGACATGACAGTTGTATTGATTTATGTTGTTTTGTGCTGAGGTTGTACGAGGGGAGGTGGTGTTTCTTTCTTCTTAATTGGAAGAAATCGGTTACCCTGGTCTGTTTTATTGGTCTTGCCATAATATTTTATTCTTATAAAAGAATAAAATAGATGTCCTATCGAATTTCTTATTCTGTTATTTATTACTTGTGTTTTTTTTTTCTTTCCAACTTTACTGACCATTCATTTTTGATTTTAAAATTTTTGGTGTTGCAACATAAAAATAAATATGAAATTCTTAATTTTTTTTCTTTATAATCGTCGTAATGAAAATTCTAGTTGCTGATATAATTTTTATGGGTTTGTAATTATTTAAACAAAATATTTGTGATATTTCATCATAATTTGTAATTATTATTATGTTTAACGTATATTAATTATTGAAATTATGTTCTGGGTTTTGTATATTTTGAATTATTTGTTTTTTGAATTGGAAAATGTAAATTGTTAACTATGTAACTGTTGTAAAATTGAATTATGCGTATGTTTTTATGTACTTTTGTGTGATATACTAAAGCCTTGTGTAGCTGTTCTATTGCACAAACAATATAAATAATTATTTATTATTATAACAAACATTTAATTTTAAGGTTTGTAGTTTCAACCTTTTATGTTATAATTCGTGACAGATATAATAGTGAATAAAAAAAAGTTAAGTTGGTTTAAAAGACTTTTATAGTAGGAAGGAAACACATTAAAAGCATTTTAATCTAAAAGCTGTGCAGATCGGTGTCAAATTTAATGGAAATGTGTATAAATGTACAACGTATGTAAGAAAAAAACTATTATAGAATTTACAGAGAAATTAACGATTAAAAGTTGGCGCTTATAAAGTATGAACCTTATCGAAAAAATTGTTGTTCATTTTTGAAAATTTTGTTCATTATCGTATGGAAGTTAAAAGTAATTAACTCTCTAACACACATATATTTGGATAACTACAAAATCTATAAATATTTAAACCTGATTTTTACTTTCCTTTATATTTTTAGTTTGCAGGAATATTATTAAATTTGTTTTAGATTCAACCATGCCAAAATGAGGGTTAAGGATCTGGAATCTCCAAATATATTTATATAAGTTATTTTTTATTTTTATTTATGTCCCTTTATCTCTAGAACGTATGCAACGATTTCCGTTCAATATTTCACCACAAATTATATTTTTAGCATCTATGAGCAACGTTTAAAAAGTCTGAAAAAAAATTTCTAAAATTAAAAATGAAGTATCCTCAAAACTACTCATATTAATTAAACAGGTAATATGTTTTTTGTTATTTGAGGTGTTATTTTCACCACAATAATTCCATTAAAGGTTTGCGCATATTTTTAGCATGTACGAACAGCTATAAAAGAATTGTTAAAAATAAATTAAAACAAAAACAACGGTCTAAATAGTAAAATAAATTTGTCTTTAACTGTTTTTCTAAGTTTTTGAAATTTTTACCACATTATAAACGAACAACTAGAAGCATAATAGTGAAATCTCTTCTGGCTTACACATATAAAACCTGGATAAAGAATAAAATGTGGAATATAGTGAGATGTATTAATAGCAGCAATGAGTTTAAGTTCAGAAAAATAATGAGGACGGAAAATTGGTTTATGAAGATGATTGCATAAAGGAAATGGAAATAAGTTGGCCAAATCGTTCGGCAACAGCTTGAAATTTGGCCAAAAAAGTGTTGGATTGGAAACTCTTACAGCTGATCAGGAACAGAAAAAGACCGAGAACAAAATAGGACCAAGATTTTATGAAGGTATTTGGAGGTATGACATAAAAATTTATTTGATTCATAGCTACATAAATCAGATAGAATCGAAGAGAATTACGGATGTACATAAAAAAGTACTAAAGAGAAATGTAATAGGCATTGATAGTCAGTTATTTGAGTATTAATTTTCATACACGAGAATAAACTCATAATGCGTAATATAAGGATAAAAGATTGGTTTTAGTAGTAGCGTTTAATATTATAATAGTCATCAATGCTAGATAAATCACCCTTTGATGATCACAGCCGAAGCTGATAAATATGAAAAGAGGATTATAGAAATACGATTACTTTCGTACGTGAACTAAGACGGTTTGGAATCCGAGACTATAAATTACACTGTGTAACCTTAATCATATTGAATTTTTTCGTAACAATCCAGTACTAAACAACGATAATCATAAATAGAAAATTATTTTTAAACTGTTCATGAAGAAAATGCAGAGCTTTGTTTAAAAAATCTACCACTTAAACTGTTTAGTAAAAACTTAGAAACTGAACATGTTATAAACATTAGTCGTATGAGAGAAGAGGAATTATGTTGATGTAATAATTAAGTTTTATTACAATAATAATATTTTTTCCCAATATTATTCTAAAAGTATGACTTTATAAATAAACTTTACGTAAAAAACAAATATTCTGTCAACAAAATGCAAAACGAGATTTAATTTAATTTTTCTTGAAAGTTAATTTTTTGATTTCTTAATTAGTAGCATGTTTTAATGTATAATTTCAATAGCATTAAATTTTCAACTATCAAAATCACTTAAAATTGACAACTTTAATCAATTTATTATCAGAATTTTAGTATTCTACTAAAAACTGGTATAAAAATCATTAAACTGTCGCCTACAAACTCATATTTTAAGCAATCTGAATGATATTCCCTAGCGTTGTCAGATGTCTAGAATGTCTCTCGGAAGTAATACATTTTAACAAAACCTGATTTATATAAATGACAGTTGCGGAAGAGTAAAGTATGTTCCCATTAAATACTATACAGTACGCACTTATAGCGTAACTATAAACAACTATTTTACAGTACTTTTCTGTTGAATAATGTTCTTCAATATATTTTGAAATTTGATACGTTAAAGTGATAATGAAAAATTCTGTATAAATTAATTAAATAAGTGAATACCAATTTAAAAAGGTTTTATTTTTCTTATCAATTAAAAAGTTTTATTTTTATTTTCTTAATATTTTTACGTTTCCTCAATTTTAAATTAGTAAAAATTTATTAATACGCTATTAAATATTTTTATGTAAAACTTCAACCGCTCTAATAAAATCATTCTCCCTTTTTTAGATGAATATTGAAAAATAAAACCATAAAAGCTCATTTCTACTGAAGGATATGAGTGCCTATGATTACAAGCATTAATTTTTTATTTCATCATTGACATTAGTGCCTTCCAATAAATACCGTTTTTTCTTAAAAAATACGTTACAATATATTTTGATTTTTTAATGTTGGTTTAAAAAATTTCTACCTGAACCAGACACTAAGAATAAATAGAACAAAAAGGGAAAAATTTATATTAGGCAGAGAAGAGAGGCAAGTGTATTGCTTGTCAGTTATTATTTTTAACCTACATATAGAAGAAATAATTGAAGAATGCTTGGGTAGGGAAAAAGGAGAGAGTGTATGTGGAAGTAGATGAATAGTTTTACATTTGCTTATAATATGAATTTTAAGGAGAAAGAGAGTAAGACGAATGAAGATTTTGACGAAACGTATGGAAAGTATAAAGACACAATAAATAAGAATAATACCAAGAGTATGGTTACAGAAGGAAACGTGTGAAAGGTTAAATATTAGACTGAACGCCAACGAGATATTGAACAATTCTGCTTACTTTCTGCTTTTCTGGTTTTTTTTTGAACAATTTCTGCTTGTCTGAAGAAAAGAAATATGCGTGGTACAACGGATTAAAAAATTAGAATAAAACCGTTGAAGGAAGGCTATAACAGGAGGAGAAGATGCGTACGCTGTAGATCATTCAGAAAATTAGTAGGAAATACTCTAGCAAAGTATAAGGTGTAGGAATATATGATCATGAAATGTAGACCCAATGAAAAGGTCGAAAGAAAGTTAGAGATTCCACTTGAAAGTTGGATATAAAGAAAATGGAGAATACAGTTATTCCCTTTTTTGACGCGGCACTCATACAACATGGTTTCAATATAACGCCGTTTACAAATTATGGGAAGATTTGTTTAACGCGTGTACACTTTCCTTATAAGGCGGTTAACGGATTTTTTTAAACATCTTTGACTTTATATTATAAAAATTTCATTTTATCCGAACTTTAATATATATATATATATATATATATATATATATATATATATATATATAGCAACTTGTCCGGATTGATAGATACATCAACGCCCAGGAAAAACTACTGAAGATAAACTGATGAAATTTGTACACATGTTATTTTTGCGGTTAAATTCACACTAAGAAAGGATTTTTTGAAATTCCGATCATAAAGAGGGTAAAATTTAGTAACAATTAAATGTAATATTTTTTTAATTTCTTTGTAAAAATTGAAAATATCAACTTGATTTTTGGTATGTGTAATCTTCACGTGAATATCTAAAAAATAATTTCTTGATTTATTGAAATTCAGAGTTAAAAGGTTAAAATTATTTTTCTTTTTGTTGAAATCGAGCAATTTCTCAGTAAAAAATGGATACTTTATTTTTGCTCAATAACAATTATAATTACAATAGGCTTTCCTGCGGAGCCGTAAGTAAGTTTTCTGACAAAAGTACGTCATAAGGAGGTTCTTAAGGAACCCGCAGAATAAATAAAACACAATAAACAGTTGCAAGCAAACTTAAAGTCAAATATGAAATTTCAAACTCAGTCATAAATCACAAACCATTAATTTCAGCACCATATAGTCCATAAAACAAACATTAATAACAAATAAAAAAGAAAAAGAGAGAGAGGTAACAAGAAATTAGATACGACACCACTAAACTGGACGGTGTTAGATTCCAAATTGTTATAGACCCTAAGTCGAGTACATGGGCTCGTTTCAACCGTCGGACGTCTCTGCTGTTATCGAGTAGATTAATTGCAAAGTGGTTTCATGATTCTCAAGCCTCTGCAGGTATTTGACAAAAATGGATATCGCCATGATTTTTGGTGCGTGTAATCTTAATGTGAATATCTAAAAATTAATTTCTATTATTTATTGAAATTCCGAGTTAAAAGGTTAAAATGAATTTTTCTTTTTGAAACCGGACAATTTTTTAATTTCTCAGTAAAAAATGAAGATATCAACTTGTTTTTTGGTGCGTAAAATCTTGATGTGAATATTTAAAAACCAATTTATAGATTTTTTTAGAAATTCTAGGTTTAAAGAATTAAAGTTGATTTTAGATTTTTTAAACCCGGGTTTTTTTTTAATTTCTCTGTAACAAATAAAGTTATCAACTTGATGTTTCGTTTTTGATCTTCATATGAATACCTAAAACCCAATTTCTAGATTTTTGATATTCTATCTTGAAATGGGTGAAGGAAAGTAACATTTTGAAAAATGATTGAAAAAAATTTTCCCATTATCCGACTATACTAAACTAGACATTTACAAGATTTGGGCTTGCAAATTTTACATTTTGAATTTCGATTTTGAAAGTGGTGCGATGGTGTACAGCGTGGCGGCTCAACCAATTCAGCCATTTTTACTAAATATGCAACGCGATTGACTGCACCTGCCACCTGTTACTTGACTAAAAAACATAAAATCAATTTAATTAAAAATTTTAAAAAGAAAATGGAGGCCAACTATTTTAAAGCCTGAATTCTTTAGATCATTCAAAGTTTTGAGTCTTGTTCTGACCAAACAGTCGCTTTGAAGAAATTACAATAAACTGATATTTGTTTATAGATTAAGGCTTTAACTTTTATTTATCATTATTACTCTCACAGGCATGAGGTCAATGAACACAGAGAGCCAAAAGCACGTGGATTGACGGCAAGCTCTGACCTGCTAAATATCCCCTGACCGCGACGGCAAACGCAATTAACCATACAGCACGGTTGAAGCAATGACAGGTGTACTAGTATATATATATATATATATATATGTACATATATATATATATATATATATATATGTACGCATTAATGTATAAATTGCTCTCATACCATTTAGTTTTACTTTTATTACACTTAATATTTTTTGACGTTATATATATTTCTATGTAATCATTTGCAGTATGCAGTTAAATATTTTAAAACGTTAGACTGCTGTATGTATTTTCAGTAATATATCATAATAAATCTGTTTGATATCTCTAGAGTTGCTCGTAAAAATAATTATACGACTAAGTACTACGGTATATATATTACTTCAGTTAAGTAGACTACTATAAAAATGTACAGAATTGCAGAACTCTTGAATTTTATTTTATTCCTCTTCAGTTTCATGGTTTAACGATCATTTACCGTAAAACGTTATTTACTTAAAAAAATGAGCTGAGATATAAAAATAAAATTCATGTCCACAATTTTTCAGTTGTATTTAAAAATGTTATTTAAATTTTTATTTCTCTAGTTCTGCAAAAATTCGTCCATTTCATACCTTGTTTGTGTGTATGTATATATATATATATATGTGAGTGAATCAATGAAGCTAATGTTATTAGTTCTATGTAAATTTATTCCGAAGTGTGGTTGAACAAAGCTTCTATAATAAACGTCATTGTATTACGGCGTCGCATATGCAATTAGCACTAGATGAAGATTACTGTGCAGATAAACGGAATTTATGTCTACTCAATTGTAAATTTTTATTTTATATTTGTTTTGAGCACCCTTTCTTCGTAAACTATTTTATTAATAATGTTGAAATATATTTCATATATATTCCTATATACATTTTATAAAAAAATATAAAAATGAATTATAATAAGGTAAAACTTTTTTTTAAGATTAGAAATACTGCTTATAATTTGTTACCTTTGTTACCGTTTAATCTACTTATTATTTAATAACATATTTACTTAAGGTTTCTTACTCTAATAGTAGGTTTATTTTCGTCTTTTTCGGGTTGTTAGCATGATGTGCTAGATTACAAACTGATAAATAAAATCCATATTAACAAAATTACAAACGTTTTCAGAATTACATATTAGTTTACTTACATAGCACACAGATTTCAAACGTAAACTGATAAAGGAAAATATAAACGAGTAACATGGAATTAATATATCATACCATAATACGTAAAACTTATGTTGGTGTACGTAAGCCCGTGAGTTAGATTTTCAAATCCCATTTGGTTGTGATAACATATCTGGAATAACACCTGATTATATAAAAGCTACAAATTTACAAAGCGACTCCGTAAATTCTGAAAATAATAAAAATATGATTTCTCCGTGAAATTTCCCCCAAGTTGCTTAACAAAATCATAAATTTAATTTAAAGGTTTGTAATAACAGAAAAAAAACTATTGGAGATTCGAGAAATATACTTTTATTAAAGTATATTTTTAATTAAAAATTCTATTTATAATAACATTAAAATAATCGCAGTGATATATCAATTTTCCGTTATGATTTATACAAAATTTTGTCTCTTGAGCCAAAATATGTTTTTTCTTTATAATGAGAAACACCATTACAGAAATAAAGAGTCTAAAACGTTTAACAATTAAATTAGACCTTTAAAAGTAATACAAATAAATCACCATATAATAAAAAATATCTAGTTACCTTTATAGTCACTATTATAATTATTATTTTGTATAGATTTTATTTATTATCTAAAAATTCAACTTGTTTTTTATAATTCTTTTATTTATAGCCGTATCAACAATTATAATCATTAGCGACTTAAATATAACTACATGATCATGAATAATAAACAATAAACACCAAACACAAAAAAACAATAAACACAAACTAGAACAAGAATAATAAATTGGTAATAAATATTGAAACATCACCACTAGTCTATTTACATTATGCATATAGTATTCCGTAAGTGATCTCACGTAAGTAAAGCCGCTAAATTAAGTTTTTCATCCCAATATAGAGATAAACCGCAACAGTCATTTTATGTATTCCTTCTGTTTTAGTAAACACTTCACATCTGAACCCAAGTTTAATTGTTGTCGAATAGACCCGAACATTGGGCAATCTATGAGTAAGTGGTTTTAGGACCATTCTTTATTGCATGCTCCACAGCTCCGCTGAGGAGAGTCAAATAGAGGGGCGTGGGTTAACTTTGTGTAAATCCTCAACCGAGTTAGGATGACTTGGTCTCTTCTGTCGTTTGAGTTAAAAGGTTTCTCGAACACGTTCTCCTGTATGCCATATAAGGCCATGGGAGGACAAAGCAGCCAGAACTTATTCCACTGAGAACGTAGTTTAACACGGACTGTTTTCATAAAGTCACTCTCACATGTTAATTCTAATCGGAGGCCAATTTTTGCCGCTATCTTGGCAGCCTCATCAGCCTGTTCATTCCCGAGGATGCCGCAATGGACCCATACGAATACTGCTGTCTTATTTATTCCTGAGAGAGTATCATAAGTTATTTGGACGATGAGTTCAGATCGTCTGCAGCTCATGCTCTTAAGTACACTTATAGAGTCGCATATTACCAGGAAGCTGTCGTCACTACGGAACTCAATAACTCTCATGGCGGTGTAAATTGAGTAAGCCTCGCAAAAAACAAAAACACAGAAGAAGGAGCACTATGCTTAAATATTATCTTGTCGGAGAGTATAATCGAACAGCCACATCTGTCGGTCGACACATTGTCGTCTGTATAGATGTGAGTGTACACCCATTGTATTTCTTGGCTAAATTGGTCCCTAACAGATTGGTAACGAGGGTCTCGTTTATGACTTCCAGATGCTTTGATCTTTAAAGATCCGCGCCAGTGCGCCGCATCCTATTTCCTTTCCGAGAATCCTCGGAAACAGGCAGGTTCTTGGAGATAGCGAAGCAGACTGAGATTGAAAGACTGCGGCAAGGACTTCTTCCTTCAGCTGTAAAGTGTGAACGGGCTGGCCATTTACCTTGAGCAGTTGGAGAGACAGAACCTGCTGATTGCGTATTTGATAGCCTGGTATTTCCTTCTTTTATGTTATGGGAGTTCATAGGATTCCCATCAGTAAACTTGGTATAGGGGTAGTGGCAAATGCCCCTATGGATAAGCGAATGCAAGTATTGTGCAGGAATCTAGTAAGCCCTTATTCTTTCCCCTCACAGAGTTATAAAGGATAGACCCGTTTTCTAGCTTTGACAAAACAATCCTTCTGTAGGTGTTCAGAATGATGTGTTTGTCAGCACTCCATTTGCAAGATGATATAAGTTTAAGGATATTAATTCTCCTTAAATATTCAGCCTTAGTGTACTTAATGTGACTCGAGAAAGTCAGCTTGTCATTAAAAGTCACATTTAAAAGTTTAATCTAGTTTTTTCCGTTTTACTCTTCACCTAAGTTTAATTTCACGATATACTTTTATCCGTCTTACTGTCTAGGGAAACAATAAATCGTGACTTAGTCGCCGACAATTTGAAACCATTACATTGTGCTCATCATTGCCCTGTTGCACTGAGTTCAGCAAACTCTGCATTATTTCCCTAGTACTTTCAATTTTCTTGACTCTAAAGGTGATATTGATATCATCAGTGAAGATACTTTTTTTCACCGGCTATATGATCACACCAAGAAGCCACCAAGAAGAGCATCACACTTAGGACAGATCCCTGAGGGAGCTCTAACACGCATTGTCTCTTTGTTAAGAAAATTAACTACAAAGCCTGTTAACACCATTCTGTAGTAAGACAACTATTATCCTCTCTCTAAACCATCTCAGTCTAAGGCTACTGCAAGGAGGTGCTCCTTAGAAGGAAATTCCTCACACACATCCGTCTGTATAGAAACTAGGTGATCCATGGTGGATCTCTTTTCTCTGAAACCGTATTGGTATTGGGAGGAGACTTTAATTATTTCCACATGCCACTTCAATCGGTTATTTATTATATACTCCATCACTTTGCAAAGGGTTAACGCAATCGGACGGTAGTTCTCTGCCAAAGGGAAGTCACGATTGGGCTTAGCCACAGGGATGATTACAGCCTCTCTCCAGACGTCCGGAAACTTTCCTTCCTCCAGGTTAGTGTCGAACAGGTGTAAGAGCTGGTGGAGATCTTCATCTGGGAGCTACCGTATGAAGACATAATATTCCATCAAGTCCAGAGGTAGGCTTTAAATTTGCAAGTAATTCTCTCAAGGTTAGAGGGGCGTTCAGCTCCCGGTTGATGTTAGTATCTTGCCAA
The DNA here is from genome assembly GCF_047948215.1 of Lycorma delicatula. Classification (NCBI taxonomy): domain Eukaryota; kingdom Metazoa; phylum Arthropoda; class Insecta; order Hemiptera; family Fulgoridae; genus Lycorma; species Lycorma delicatula. Next base: position 69,859,344 of record NC_134464.1, on the reverse strand, counting down.
ATCATGTCCTCTAAGCTGAATTCAGGCTATTCTTAATCCTCAGAAAACTGTCATCAAGGGTTGAGTCACTCGAATTCAGTGACGCCCAGAATGTTCGCTATGTCGTAAGGGTCGTGTATTACGTGGCCATTCTCATAAAGTTTCCTTTAATTTTGTTTATCCTATTCCATACCTCACTCATGGGACTGTGGCTGTTAAGCGAAGAAAGGTAATTGCGCCACGCTTGGTGTTTACTTTTTTTATATGTCCTCCGAGCGATTTTTTTTTTTGTATTCCACAAAAGTTCTCATTCCGATGCCGTGTATATCTGTTGAACGCATTCTTTGACGCTTGAATCGCTAATTTACATTCGTTGTTCCACCATGGAATACGTTTTTTACCGATGAACCCAGACGTTTTGGGTATACTGGGCTCAGCAGCACGCACTACAAGATCTGTAAAGTCCCTAACATATTCCTTTATCTGTTCCTCATCGCCTGTCAGATGTAGACCTCCAATATCTTCAGAAATCAGATCTTAAATCTATTCAGAAAGAAATCTATTTCTTTCTATCTATACGTGCTGAAATAGCCATCTACGGTCCACTATTCTTGGGATATTGGTTACTCTGTGGTGTTTAATCGCATTCTCAATAGGAAAATGGTTACTGCCGTATATTTCCTGTAAGACTCCTCATTCGTAGAGGTGAGCTGATGAGGCGTCACATGCGGTTAGATTGATTAAATGTCCCATATGAGCTGTTGACGTGTGTATGTGTGCCCAGGTATAGGAAAACAAGCTCTGTACTCTCGCGAAATTTTTCCACTAACTTACCTCTAAAGTCCAGGCTATTGCAGTCTCAGCTGATGCTGTGAACATTAAAGTCATCTATCAGTAGAAACGGTTTGTACAATTGCCTAACTACATCTGTTAGTTCCTCCACAGTAAACTCCCGACTGCTAGGGAGGTAGATGTTATTTATAGTAAATATGTCAAAAGTAAACTTCAAAATCACAGCCACAGCTTCGTCTAGTATGTAGATGAATTTTTTTAACTCCCTGATTTCTTCATCTAGTAAGACGGCCGTCATTTCCTGTATGATTAGCTTCACTTGACAGATCACCATGATTATTCCAGGTTGCTTGTAATCTGTTACCCTCATAAATCTTTTCAGATACATATTCACATACTGTTACTTGATAGTTCATACTCATAATTATTCCCTTGTACTCCAAGGAAGTGGCATAGTCGGAGTGTTTTTTTACGACGATCAGCTGGGCCGAGCGTCGAATTAGCAGAACTTAGTAAATTAAGTTGATGTTACCCAGTTTGTTACCCCAATTATTCCTTATTTACACCTTGCGAGTTATTTTAAATACCGTTTAATACCAACTACAAGACCGGATTAAACACAAATAATGTCCCTTAACCAAACTCACCACTCAACTAATACAAAGAAAATTGATCACTCAAAGATACACAACAAACACGTCACGCAAACACGATATTAATAACCCTTTCTTTAATCAATATTTTTAATTAATAAGTTATTATTTTATTAATGGGATTTTCATCTTTAATAAAATGTATCTAAAGCTATAAAAAATCTAGTTAAAATCATTGTTTAATCTGTTTCTAAGAAACGAAAATTATATTTCTTTCGCGGGTTTTATAAAAAAAAATATTTTATTAAGTCTTTTAAACTTTTTACGTTGATTAAACTTTTCTTTGCTTTTATCTAATATGTACATATATATGAAAATCTAGGTGTGTATACGATTTGTAATTAAAACTCGTTGTTCGATTTGCAACTTGTATAATTTGAAGACAACGTTTGATTAGATAACTTTAAATCTTCTTGACCAAAGTTGTACATAATTCATACACGTAAATATGTTGCTGATGATAGAATATTATATATTATAGGAAACCCATTAATGTTAGGTAAAACTTAAGCTAAATATATACATATCTCTATTAACGTAAAGCTTAAATTCTAAACTTAATTTTTTTTAAATATTCATTAAAACTTATTACTAACAGATTAATATTTACATTGTTGTTAATTAGGCCTATATAATGTAGCGAAATTTGCTTTGATGACCCTAGATAAGGATATTATAGTGTAAAAGAGTGTAAAAAAATTTTAAATAACGCATAAAAATTTGTTTTAATTTATATTTTTGAAATGCAAATTAACATTATTATCCATATTTCAAATTGTACTAATGTCTGGAATATGTAATTAAATACTACGTGTATCCAAAATTTTGGTATTGTTTTCAAGAGATCACATTAAATTTACTAAATACTATCAAGAATTAAACAATCCTGAGCACAAAAAAAAACAACAAATTGTTAGTTACTGTGTAATGAATTTCCTGTGAAATGGATTTCAAGTTAAGTTTTGGTAACATGACCTTTTCTGTCAAATTTATTTTGTAAATTTTTTTCAGTTTGATTTAGATTCAGAAGTTTGTCAATAATAATAATATAATCGAGATACGAAGGTATTTTCCATTAACGTTATCACTGGTTAGTAATTTTTGAAAATTGCTAGAGCAATGTAATCATTCCAATTTTATATCGGATATAAGTGGAAAATAGAAAACTTATCCTTTTGCTGGTACAAGCTTCATTTTTTGCAAATTTTCCTTTTTTTGAAAATTTTACTTTTTTTTACAAACCGATTAACTCAGTAGTTTTATATTCTTACGGTTTAGTTTGTGGTATACTAGTTTTATATCTAAAAGTTTTCTGTTACTAGAATGACTTATAATCTGTTATGAATGAAAATAATTACGCATTTATTGATTTTTTTATTTTAATGTATATTTAATTGGAATATTAATGTATATTTAATTGGAATAAAAAATAATGCCCAACGTCCGTGCAATTACATCTACGCAGATGACCGAGGTGGTCAATGACGTGGTACTTCGTACTTCTGTAATTTCATTTATGTCAGCCAACGGGATAATGGTGTCATTAGCTTGTGACTCCCCTTTGGCCGTTCAATGAGATTAGGCTCTTGGCACGTATCCCACGGTGATTTACCCATGAGCTCTTGAAGAGTTAAGCCATGGGAATTCTTACTGCTAGTGCAAGCCATGAGAAGTTGGTATAACGAGTCAGGAGGCAGATGACTTGGGGAACTTCGAGCAAACGCCCGAAATCATTCATCCTGCATCTTGCAGGATCACCCGCCCACACCGAGAGAGAGAGAGAGAGAGAGAGACGGTTGAATGAGTTGAATAGCGTCACCTGATTAATGGAAACTTCACCATCCACGATTTCTACGACAGAGGATCTACATGTAGAAGAAAGCCGAGTGATGAAGATCGTTTGCGATAAAGAAGAATGAAGGTGGTTTTATTAAGATCAGTCCTTTTGTGATTAACGAGACAAAGAAAATTACAATTGGACTGTTTGTTGAAACCGTCAACAACCTACAATTCTCAAACTTTTTTAAATTGAAGTTGTACAACATGGTCGGAACACATGACAAAACGGAGAAATTATATCCTCCTGGCTCGCATGAATGGGAGCGAGGAGGAGAATAAAGGTTTCATAGAGTAAATTTTCATGCATTCATCCCGACTCCATTGTGGTGTTATGGATGTCCAAACATTTGGACATTGTAAAGGCGAGATGCACAAGGAGTCCTTGTTGTGACCGACTACATCCGGATAACCCATGCAAGGATCAGCTGATTTGTGCCAACTGCCATGTCAAACTCTGTAAGATCACAAAACTGTCCGGTTTATAAGGAGGAAGTAGCAATTAGAAGATAAAGACCATTCAAAAGGTCTTCGAAGATAGATCATCGAAGGTTGGGTCTTACGCTCAGCTTCTTTTAAACCAAAGGACGTAACCTCTGAACTGACACCAGATCTAGCAAATATGGTCGAAGAGAAATTGAAAAGTCGACCATTTAGAGATACTGATTCAAAGCCGACGCAGAATAAACAAGATGTCTCCAAACAAAAGATTATTACACAACCGGAAATGAGACTTCGACCGGTCAATAGGTGAAGAAAGAAGCTAACCCGCAGATAAGTTGAAAAAAGGCTGATGAAAAAGCATCAGTGGAGTCTCCAAAACTCGGAGTCCTCTAAAAGAGAGGGCAAGCTAATTTTAGCCGCCCACAAAAATTAAATTGAGGAAGAATTGCGGTGTTATTAAAAACGTTTTGACTGATATTAAAATTCTTTTGAAATGGTATGGTCTTATGACTAATCACTAGTTATTTTATCAGGGAGGGAAAGAATTTTTTCTTTTGTTTGGGAAAAGGAATAATGATCACAGCAATCGATGCTCGTAACTCCCCAAAAAATAATAGAATAAAAAAGCAACTTTTTTTATTAATTGAATATAAGAATTTTATTGTACAACATTTGTATACATAAAATTTTATAAAATTATATCACGTGATATTTTCTGTAGTTAACTGAAGTAGTTTTTATATTTATTTTAGTCAAAATATGTGTGATAAGAATAAAATATATATATGAACAAGGACATAAAAAAACTGTGATTTGAGCTATTCAAATATTCTGCATGCAAACAGCGAAAATTATATTTTAAAATACAGTGCTAAATTTTTTAATAAAATATAATACATAAAATACTGTTGAAAAACATGGACTACGTTTTGTGTTCTATTCCGAGAAATTTCATCACCAATTTCATTCCAACATTTCCATCTGAAGTTTTATGGCAAGAAATAAAATACTAGAACTTTCTTGAAGTTTTTTTTTTAAATCCTCGTTAAATTAGTTTAACAAGGATATTTTTCCTTCAAATTTATTTGAAGGAAAAACTATTACTAATAGTATTTAAACTAATACTATTTAAACTAATTACTAATTAGAATTAATAATTACTAATTACTAATAATTATTAATTACTAATTACTAATTATTAATTAGAATTCTAAAACTGATTTCAACGTCTTCGAAATTCGAAATGAAGCAGCGCGCACATTCTTTCTCTCTCGTCCACACTCATCTAGATTGAAAGTAATTAGTTCAAATTATGACAACCACTACGTGCGACCATTTTTTTACAAGCATACATGTTATCGTGTACAGGAAAAATTAAACTTCAATTTAGTATATATATATATATATATTTTTGAAAAACACGAGCGTAAATGATCAAAAATAACATAGATCTTTACACCTGTGGCTGCGGTTGCGGCTGACTGAGACCTTGCAACCATTGTTTTTACATTCTTCACATCATTTTCTTTCAATTGATGTTTAATTCACTTAAAAAATATAGTTCGTTAAAATAAATTTATTACAGTGAAGTAATGTATTAAATTATCATTCATTTAAATCGAGTCTCATTGAAAAAAAAAAAACATACCTGCAGAAATCAATACTATTCTTGATGTATAGAGATGAGTATATCTACAATCAATATTTAACAACTATTTCAAAACACGCTATGTTAAGATATAAAAAAAAAAATGGAGAATTTTTTTACTACCAAATAAAGTAATTTTTTTTATTTGTTAAATCCCATACAGATTTCTGGATTAGGGGCCCGTAGGCAACTGCGTCCCTTGTACGTGATGTGTGAGGTATAGTCTTATACAGATTCAGGCCGGCCAACCTGAACACGATCTAGTATTCATTCAAATCTCAATAAAAGCAACTACTTTTATTAGAATTCGAATCTGAGAACTTTCGATTTCGAAATCAGCTGATTTACGACAAGTTTACCATTAACATACAATAACAAAATTTGATCCTTTTAATAAAGACTTATCAAAAAGCTGTTTCAGTATTTAACAAATTTGGATTTATTTTAGTTTTTAGTTAAAGTCTATTGGTTGAATTATTAGTCTTTGCTCGGAAGTTAATTAACTTTGTGATTATATTCATGTGAAAAAAATATTTAATAAAATAAAGCTTTATTAAACTGTTTTTTATTTATCTACTGTTTACAAAAAATAAAAATCTGTAATTAGATCCTTATTTTGATAATTAAACAAACGTAATCAACGGACACAAAGGAATTAATTAAAAATAAATGTGAATCAGTCAAAAAAAATACTACTACATTTTTGCATTTGTATTTACAATAAAAAACATTGTTAAAAAGATCGCTCTTCTGGTTATGTTCAAATTACAGTATTAATCAGTATACATAAGGGAAAACTCTGATATGTATTCTATTACACGAATGGGCATCTATTAATATGGATTTTTATCTTTTTGAGTTTAAACAGTTGAATATACATTTTTAGTCTGTATTATGAATTATGTTGGGTAGATGCCGGAGAAAATAATATTGTTTAAAATAATAATCTTACGAAGCATTCAACTTCTGTTGAATGCTTCGTAAGATTGTTTTTTTATTTTATCTCAGTTACCGTTTACTATAGGTCAAGTTAATTATAAGTTAAGGTGAATTTTTATATAGTTAGGTTTTTAGATTGTTTATCTTAGTTATAATTAGATTCTGATAATCTCAATTTAATATAATTGACTGAGAAAAAGGAGGCCTTGTAAATAAATAAAGATAAAGATAAAGTTTTATCTTTATCTTTAGAAGTTACTTTGTTATGAGTGTTTGTAATTGCAGGTAAAAGGTTTTCCGGTTTTAAACAATTTTACTTTATTGTCACATAGTTTCATTTGTTAAATCAATGCATCGTGCCAAACGGACCAGGTTGCTAGACTGAAAATATTTAAGTAACACCTAATGTCTTGGGCATACGTGTGGCACACTGGAACGTTATTTTTATTATTATGATTTTTTTTTTGGGGGGTCTAACCAAACCTTTCATAGTCAATTATAACGAACAATTCAATTTTTTTTAAATTTTATCACAAGATTTAGTTTCTTTAGTTTCTTTAGATTTAGTTCTTCATTGATTTAGTTTCTTTAATATAGTTGAATTTTTTAAATTCGGTAGAAATGATATATATCTGTTTACTTATCATTATAAAACTACATACATTACGAAAAAAAATCATGCACAACATTATTATTTTTACCACCGCTAGTATAAAATTATTGTCAACTTTTAATCCAACAAAAGTTGTTTTTGAAGTGGTTGAAGAAATTTGTAATGGACTGTGTTATAGTAATTTTCTATTAGGTACCGTTTGTCCGTAGGCTGAATAAATAAACTTTTTACACTTTTAATTTAATTGTTATTATACACAGACATTTAATAAAGATAGTAAACACTATCTTTATTAAATTTCTGTGTATCAAATTTCTTGTGTTTAGATACACATTCTGTGTATCTAAACACAAACATGTATAAATTAAGAATACAAATGTACATCACCGGTGTGACCAATACTTGTCGACCAAGCAATATTCTCGCCTTACGTGAAATTACCTCTTACTAGCACACCAGTCAAACGGCGACTGACTCGACACACAATAATTCGCATACACTATGTAGCGTGCATGCGTGCAACAAAAATTGCTAATTAACTACATATAAAACAAAATTTGCTAAATACTACATTTTGGATTGAACAATCAAACATTTAGGATATGTTATACCGATAAAAATAAAAATTTAACCATGATTTCTGCACCTTTGGTAAAACTAATCCAGTAAACCAGACTGAAATTCTTGTGACTAAATTAAAGACTAATTTTAATATTTTATATCAAATCTGATCTGAAAAACTGAAAAAAGTCCAAGAATTGTATTTTTAGCAGTTTTTGGGAAATCTGGAGGTAAAAGACCAAAAACTATGGAAGATTAACAAACCCTGTAAAAAATTTGGTTTTCAGTAAAATGGTATAAATAAAGCCCACAAAAAATTAAGACTGATGTGAGTATTTTGAAGGTTATTAAAAGCAAAACATATCAAAATGAAGCGGATATAACTAGGCATTAAACAAAACATGATTTTCAATAATAGAAAAGAAAATACTAAATATTTAAAAAAAAAAAATATAACATGTACAAACACAAACAATAAAACCAACTTATAAATATAGACTGCTGAAAATGTCCTCCGCGCAATGGCTGCAACACTTTACCGGACAAGCAATATTTTTTATGGCTTTCCGTACTTCAATAGATTTGTTTTGCATTAATTGTACCGCACTGCAGAATAACTCTTCTCTTATATTACACCTTTGTTCATTTATTAATAATTTCAAGTGGCTCCACAAGTAATATTCCGAAGGACGACTTCGCGGTGAGCAATTTTATGACGAAACCTTCGAAAGCCTTCGAAAGTTCGACTACGAAGCGTTTCCGAACCTATGTTTATTATGATTTTTTTTTATTGTCACGCATAGAACATGTATTGGAAGTTTGTTACGTTCTTCTTGAATTGTAAATATAATATATATAGACAACGAAATATCAACAGATTAAACTTAGTTTTTAATAAAATCTGAGGGTTTGAGGCCCAAAGCCTCAAACCCCCAGCTAGGAACTACCGTTAGTTATTGTTTCAGAGGATGAGATGGATGTTTTGAACCGTGTGAAAAATGCCATGTCTGACCGGTCCGGATGAATAGGCTTATTACTGCGATTAAGAAAAAAGTCCAAAATCCTGATTTTTTTGGATTTTGGGCTTTTTTGGACACTTTTGGTTCAGTCGATTGCCATCAAAAGGGGAGGTGGACCATTCTATGGCTAATCGTTTTCAGTTAAAATGAGTTAAAATATCTTGAGTTAAAATCCTACTTGTAAGGAGTTTTCGGAATTCTTTAAAAATTATTACGATGCGATAACACACACACATAATTTTTTTTTAATTATCGTCTTACCAAACATTTTTCATAGTAATTTGTTTACATGTTTCGCTGCATCAGTATATCTGAATTATCAGGAAATGAAAATATCCACAATTCAATTAAATTTTGTCAATCTTACATACGCATAACATCATACCACAATATTGCATGTTAAAGTATATATTTACAAGAAACACGCAAGCAAATTGCGTTGTTATTTTGTCTAAGTCTAAGCCTTAATTTTTTTAATTATAAATTCAAAATATATATTACCACACCATAAAAAATGTAACCTGATTTTTAGTATATGTAATTTTCATATAAATATCAAAGAACTAGTTTCTAGATTTTTTGAAATTCCGAGTTTAAAGGTTTTTTTTTGATTATATATTTTTTTAAACCCGGCTACTTTTTTTAATTTCAAGTGAAGAAATCAACTTGATTTTTGGTGTGCCTAATTTTTGGTGTGCCTAATCTTCGTGTAAGTATCTAAAAACCAATTACTAGATTTTACGAAGATTATCCTTGAAGATAGTGAAGAAAAGTAAACATTTTTGAAAAGTTATTGAAAATTTGTCATCTCCGACTAAATTAAACAAGATATTCGCTATATTCGGGTTTGAAAATACTCTTCAGATAAAATTCTAAAAACCATATTCGGGGTTTTTGGAATTTCGATTTTTTAAGGGGTGCAAGATGTACAGTGCGGTGGCTCAACACAGCCAATGCCACTCTTACGTTACGTGGAACGCATCTGGCTGCACCTGCCTCCGTTGATTAAACAAGTAAAATTAAATAAAATAATTGAGCGCAGCAGGAGATACAAGTAGCTATTTGGCGCTGGCGAAGCCGCAGTGATGTGGATAACACATCGCCCTTGTACGCTTATTAAATTACATTTCCATATTTTTTTAAAATGAAAAGTACATATAATTTTATTTCATTAAGAATGTCTTGGTACTTTTCCATTTTTTTTTGTTATTGAATTATATTATTCATCGTATTTTTTTTTTCTTTTGCAAACAGAGGTTAATTATTAATAAATCAATATATTTAAATTAAAAAAGAGTTAAAGAAAATGAGATGAAGTCTGATTCGAACCGATATGCCGTCCCCGAAGATCCAAATATTTAATTTAAAAATCTTATTTAGCTCTAAATCTGGAACCAATGAAAATAAGTACCACTATGATATATCGTTGAAAATCTCTCAAGAAGGGCTTATTACTGCAGTTAATAAAAGGTCCAAAATCCAGATTTTTTGGATTTTGAGCTTTTTTGGCACTTTTGGTTCAGTCGATTGCCATCAAAAGGAGAGGTGGACCACATAGATTTTCCAACAGTCTTAAATCCGTAATTTAAACATCCTGTGGCTAATCGTTTTTGAGTTATGTGAGGTAAAATGAGTTAAAACTTTTGAGTTTATGAGTTAAAATTCTACTTATAAGGAGTTTTTCGATATTCTTTAAAAATTATTACTATGCGATAAAGTAATTATTACGTTAATAATATATTGCATATTTTTCTGTAAACTAACAGTTCGTTGGTAAATGTAAAAAATCTGTTGTAGCTCGAAAAAATAAATATTAATATGCGTTAATAATTCTTTCAGAACTTATTGAAAGGCTCTTGGTCATTATTCTTTGTCAATCTATACGAGATGCGAAACATGTTTCATCTCAACTTTTATATGCAATTGAAATAAATTAGTAATAAAAAAACTACCCGTAAATCAACTGATTTCGAAGTCGTTATCAGGTTCAAATCCTAATAAAATAAAAATAGTTAATTTTATTACTGTATCGTGGATACCGGTGTTCTTTGGTGGTTTTTTCCCCAGGCCGGATCCGCATGAGCATAAACACAGTGTCTAGTACTCTAACGAGTCCGCCCACCTACCGGCTGTAAGTCTGGCATAAAAGGCAGGCCCACCAGTAGGAACTTCCACCAGCTAGGAACTTCCGTTAGGTATTGCTTCAGAGGATGAATTGAATGTTTTTTAGCGTGTGAAAAATGCCATGCCTGACCGAGATTCGAACCCGGGACTTCCGGATGAAAGGCCGAGACGCTACTACTCGCGCCACGGAGGCTGGCGCGATCTTACCTTGCCTGTCTTAAACGGAGGCAACCCGAAGGTCACTTCCGCCGGGACTCGGTCCTTTAAGCGCCTCTCTCTAGGTCGCCCGCAACTGTAACACAACGAAAAATGATCAGTCCGGCAACAGGTCGAGGATATGTGGCCCCGGCTCCAACACCGATAACACTTATCAGGATCTCTCATTGAAGTCCGACAATTCACCAAGAAAACTTCAATTCGGTGTTCAATCAGTTTCCTCGTAACATCGTACTTCATCACAACAGTGGCGTTCTGCGTTGCACCATATGCTTGACGAACTGAAAACACCAATTTTAATTGTTGATTCAACACTAAATAAAAGTATTCAAAAATAAAAATAGTTAATTAAAAAAAAAGAAAACGAAAAATGCTGGTTAAAAAACAATTGAAATCTAAATTTCCAGAGAAGCAGGTAAGGAAACACAGTGGATAGAACAACGAAAGGAGAGAAACGTAAAGGAAAAGAAAATTTTGAGAAAAAATGTGATCATTAGGAAGTCCGACTGAAAAAAAAGCTAAATAATAGTATAAACAAAGAACTCTACAATAACTGAACATAATGTAACATTTTCATTCCATAGTTTTTTTTCCAAGTGCGATTGATTTTTGTAATTGTAATTGCTCTATTATAAACTGTGTTATTTGTATTTTGAAAAATGATAAAATTTAAATCATAGTAGCAATGACAGTAATAAGTCTTTACATAGTGCAGTGCATACTAAGTAGTTTTATTTTGTTTATTTCAATCATAAAGCTCGAAATTGGTTAAACCATTTATGGCTTGATAAGAATAGTACTTATTATTCCTATATGAAAGTTTTTAGTGATATATAATAATAGCGTGTAGTCTTTTAGTATTCCTTGGAATAAGAAGATGTTTATTTTGTGAAGCGTCTTACTTAAAATTCCTAAATTTACGTAAGTTCTAACATTTCTAAGTGAATTCTCTTTCTTATGTTTCCACTATAAGAAGGAGAGGTATGTGTTTACTGCTCCACCTACAAGAAGAATGACTGTTACGAGGTAACAGTCATTTTATCACTCTGATGTTCACATCAGCTAGCTAACGAAGATTTTACATAAATGAAACATGAACTAAATATTACTTATACACACTGAACTGTTAATTATGTTTGCAACAATTATCATTCCGTCACGCTCCTTTCTGTAGCTGCGGGTAGTAAATTAAAATGGATGTTTCATTATAACTTTTATTATTCAATTTAATTTTCATTATTATTATTGAATTTAATTTAATATTTAGAGCTGCACCTACAAGAAGAATGACTTATAAGTAAATTAACATTTTTTAATCATTTAATTTGTCGAGGGTAAGTCCTTTTCTCATTTCTCGGGAAATAACTAAATGTGCTGGAGGACCTGTGAAAGAAATAAGAAAAACCTTTAATGGACTTCATGTGGAGACTGTGAATGATGCACAGTCTCAGAAGATCCTAGGGCTCCAAAAGATAGGAGATTTTGCTGTACGCGTCGATCCCCACGGCACGCTCAACACCTCAACGGGTGTTGTGGTCTGTCGGGATCTTCTTAACTGCACGGAACAGGAAATTGTGGAAGAATTAGCACCGCAAGGAATATTAGAGTGTCGGAGATTGAACATGAGAAGGAATGGCGAAGTCCTACCTTCAGCCTCTCATGTTCTTACTTTTAACCGGCCAACTTTGCCGGAGAAGATAAGAGCGGGCATACACCGATTAGACGTGCGAGCATTTGTCCCGCAACCAATGCGATGTTTTAAGTGCCAAAGCTTTGGCCACACCACTGTTAGCTGTGAGAGACCGCAAATATGCGTGTGCGGTGACGAAGTACATGAAGGAGAGCCATGTAAGGAGCCTCTACTTGTATCGACTGCAAAGGACAGCATTCCTGTAGATCTAGGAACTGTACGAGGTAGCTGTGCAGGAAGTAAAAACCCTGCAAAAGGTCAGCTACTTCCAAGCAAAGAAAATTTTAAATGCCCGCAGACCTAGAGCAACAACAACCTATGCTCAGGCTGCGGCTGCTGTTCCTGCTCCTGCTGTAGATATAAACAAACTTGAGCCTACTTTGGCTAACATGATTGAAAGGATAATCGAGCCTTTCAGCAGCAAAGAATTTGTTAAGCCAAAGATAGTGGTACAGCATGCTGAAGATAAATCTATAAAAATCAGTTGCTCGTGTAGAGAAGAAAACGGACGCCAAACCAGAATGTGAAGTCCGTCTCAGCGAGATCCTTCAGGAGCCAAGCCTCCTGCAACTCTAAACCACAGAGGCCACAAATATCCTCACAAGAGGGGCGAGTGTCCCTCCTTCCACATGCGGTTACTGGTGCTGCTCCTGTGTGGGGGGGTTGGTCAGATTGCCGCCCCTCAATCAGCGCCTGAAACCGGCGCCGTACCATGCCCGTCGTCATCGGCGGCTTCTGTTGTCTCTATTCGGAGACTGGAAACTATACGTGCGACGACGTTCTCCGCGAACACGATGCTGTTCGCATTATGGAGAAAAAAGGAAAAAGGGTTGCCCAAAGGCAAACCCAGACTATAATTTAATTTAAAATTAGCGAGTCGGTCAATGGATGTTCTTCAAACATCCATGAGCTCCTACGCTTGGTACATGATGTAGATCCGAATTGTATATGTCTGCAAGAAAAACATTTCAGCTAAAATGAAAATTTTAAATTAAAAGGATATGACATATTTGGGCGAGATCAACTGCCAAATGTTAGAGTGAGAGGTGGAGTAGCCATATTAACATCGACCAGAGCTACCACCGAAGCGGTTGTTCTAAATACAAACCTAAAAGCGGTCGCCATTAGAATGAAGCGTCATAATTCTCTTTGGGGATCGGATCGAGTAGATCCCCGCGGAAGAGAATTGGAAAGGGACCTGATGAATTCTGAACTTATTCTTTTCTTCTTCGTAGTTAGCCGTTTTGCTGGCTTTCTCGAAGTGAATGGATAATAACTCTGCGATTTCGTTTGGAGTGTCCTTAATTTCGTCTTCATCTTGAACCCTAGTTATGGGTGCAAAATTTTTACGCCCACAAATCGCCTTCACTTTCCTCCAAACATCTGATGCAGTAGTGGTTCTGTTGATGGATGACACGTATTGCTGCCAGGATTATTTCTTCGAGGCTATCATGAGACGTTTTACATAGGCCCTGTATTTTTTAAAGGCAATAAGATTTTCTAGGGTAGGACTTTCTTAAGGGCGTTATACGCTCTTTTCTTTCTTTTAATAGCTTCACTTATTTCATGGTTCCACCATGGAACGGGTCGTTTTGTAAGTTTCCCAGATGTTTTGGGAATGAATCTCGATGCCGACACAAGTATCGCTTTTGTTATAGCGTCGACATCGTCCTCGATAACTCCAGTTGTTTCAGGGAGTATCATTCTAACTGTGAAGTTCGTCCAATCTGTCTTTTCAAACAATCATCTTTTAGAGATGGGATATATTTTCCTCGTAACATCAGTTACAATTTGCACCGGGAAATGATCGCTTCCATGCAAATCGTCTAAAACATGGAATCTGTACCTCGCTGCTGTCGATCCGCTTATAAGTGCAAGATCTATACAGGACGTCGATCCATTTCTGGCATTGAAAAAGGTTCCTGACCCGTCGTTTAAAAGAATAAGTTCAGAATTCATCAGGAACCTTTCCAATTCTCTTCCGCGGGGATCTACTCGATCCGATCCCCAAAGAGAATTATGAGCATTAAAATCACCCACCAATAAGACAGTGTCCTGAAGTGGACGCTTCATTCTAATGGCGACCGCTTGTAGATTTGTATTTAGAACAACCGCTTCGGTGGTAGCTCTAGTCGATATTAATATGGCTACTCCACCTCTAACTCTTACATTTGGCGGTTGATCTCGCCGAAATATATCGTATCCTATTAATTTAAAATGTTCATTTCGGCTGAAATGCGTTTCTTGCAGACATATACAAATCGGGTCTACATCATGTACCAAGCGTTGGAGCTCATGGATGTTTGCAAAACATCCATTGATGTTCCATTGTACAATCGACTCGCTAATTTTAAATTAAATTATTGTCTGGGTTTGCCTTTCGGCCATCCTTTTTTTCTTTTTTTCTCATATTGCGAACAGCCTCGTGTTCGCGGAGAACGTCGTTTCCCGTGTAGCTTCCGGTCTCCGAATCGGAGACCATCGAAGCCGCCGACGACGATGTATGAATCGGCGCCGGTTTCAGGCGCCGATTGAGAGGCGGCAACCTGGTCGATCCCCGACACGGTTGTAGCACCGGTCACCGCCTGTGGAAGGGGGGACACTTGCCCTTCCCTGTGTGGTTTTTTGTGGTCTTTGAGGTTTAGAGGCCACTTCAGTTGCAGGATGCTTGGGAGCCTCCATAACGGACTGCGAAGCAATCAGTTTCTTCTGGTCATCTAATATCTCACTAAGGCGAACTTGGACTTCTGGTTTAACGTCCGTTTTCTTTTGGACAGGAGCAACTTTCTGTTTCGAAGATGTATATTCAGGAGACTGTACAATTATTCTTGACTGAACAGCTTCTTTACTGCTGAAAGGCTTCAATTAAGCCAGCCAAAGTAGGCGCAAGTTTGTTAATGATTGCATTCTCATCAACAGCAACTGGAGCAGGAGCAGGAACAGCAGCCGCAGCCGCAGCCTGAGCATAGGTTGTTGTTGCTCTAAGTCTGCGGGCATTTACAATCTTCTTTGCTTCGAAGTAGCTGACCTTTTGCAGGGTTTTTACTTTTTTACTTCCTGCACAGCTACCTCGTTTTTGTATACAGAACAGTTCCTGGGTCTACAGGAATGCTGTCCTTTGCAGTTGATACAAGTAGGAGGCTCCTTACATGGCTCTCCTTCATGTACTTCATCACCGCACACGCATATTTGCGGTCTCTCACAGCTAACAGCGGTGTGGCCAAAGCTTTGGCACTTAAAACATCGCATTGGTTGTCGCACAATTGGTTGTTGGTTTGTCGCAAAGGTCAGCTTCGAAGTAGCTGACCTTTTGCAGGGTTTTTACTTCCTGCACAGCTACTTCGTCTTTGTACACAGGACAGTTCCTGGATCTACAAGAATGCTGTCCTTTGCAATTAATACAAGTAAGAGGCTCCTTATATGGCTCTCCTCCGACACTCTAGTACTCCTTGTGGTGTTAATTCTTCCACAATTTCCCGCTCCTTGCAGTTAAGAAGTTCCCGACAGACCACAACACCCCTTGAAGTGTTGAGCGTGCCATGGGGATCGACGCGTACAGCAAAATCTCCTATCTTTTGGAGCCCTAGGATCTTCTGATACTGTGCATCATTCACAGTCTCCACATGAAGTCCAGTAAACGTTTTTCTTAGTTCTTTCACAGGGCCTCCAGCGCATTTAGTTATCTCCCAAGCAATGAGAAAAGCATTTACTCTCGAGAAATTACCATCCTTCTTTGTAATGACCAGATACTTAGGTTTTGGAACATTACTATTCTTAAAAAAAGCTTTTTGTAAGCTTTTCCTAGCCTCACCTTCAATTGTCTTGAACTCCACACTCTTTCTCCGTTTTGCCTCAGGCGAAACGGCCGGTTCTAGACGAGGGTGTTTACATGAACCCTCTGCCACGTTTGTTTTTTTATCAGTTTGCATGATCGTTGATCCCTTCTGTAGTAAGGCTAGCCGACGGGGTACACCTCTACTCCAGGGCTACCGACCCTGGTGGTCCGTTCCGGTACTCCGGTGGAACCAGCATATGTCTTGGCAAAGAGCGGATGCGCAGTCTCTGCACTGACTCCAGGCCCCTACACACCGAGGTTTTCAGGCCTCCCATGCCCCGAAAAACATGGTTGCCATCCAAAAACATGGTTAACTACATGCTTGCCATCGCGGGGGGCATGTGGACAACGAAAGGCATCCGTTATACCTGCAAATAACTTCGACCGTGGCCGCCACATCGCTAGCTCTAAAGGTGGTATCAATCGATGTCCACAATCGTTAAAAGTTTCGTACCTGCAGGTGGCCGCGAAATCCAGTCCTAAAATTCGGCCTCTAGATGAAATTCGGCCTAAAAATAAGCATATCCGAGAACAACACTCGCAACCCCGTTAGCCAGCTATATGTAATGTACGTAAGTACAGCTGTTGCCGCCCTGGACGTGGAACGTAGATGTTGTGTTCCGGACGTGGAGATTACCTACCTCAGGGCAAAAAACTTGAGTTTGAGTTTGGGTTAAAATAAAAGACCAAGTCCCGGTCGGCGGGGTCGTCCCTAGGCTCTTTGTGGGGTCGGCGCTGTCGATTAGAGGCCAAAGGCGTAAAGACCGAGTCCCGGTTCCCTGCTGAGGCGCTGGGGGACGGCATAGCCGGACCTTGGCTCTAAAGCGGGGGATTAGAGGCAGGCAATGTAAAACAAAACATCCGAGACCGGGGAGGCCAACCTGCCGTGCCGGACGTATAGCCGGTGGGTGGGGGACGCCTCCTTTGAGAGTAAAAGGACACTCTCCCCGACTGAGTATACTTAATTGGATATCCGGTCGGGGAGAGCAAAAAACTAAAAAACTAAATATTACTTATATACAATGAACTGTTAATTATGTTTGCAACAATTATTCCGTCACGCTCCTTTCTGTAGCTGTAGTAATAAATGAAATGGATGTTTCATTTTTATTATTATTATTTTCGAATTCTCCCACTAAATAAATTCTCCCACGTTAAGCAAATAACTCAACTTTCCTTTCGGTTCTTCTTGTTGCTCCAATAAGTTTTCATTCTTTACGAGAAAGCTTGTTTACGCTCTTCTGACCACTTCGGTCTATGCTGTTTTTGTATTGGTTGCTCTGATGTAACTTCCCATTTGTTTATGTTGTATCTGAAAGTGTCTCTGTCTAAAATAATGTCTGTTGGACTTATGTTGGCGTTTTTTTAGGTTCTTTCGAAGTTTGTCCACCCAAGGTGTTGAGTTCTTGAGCAAGGTTACATATTCTATTACCCTTTTAGTGAATCGATTTTCTGGTAGTCTACTGAGATGACCAAAGAATTTCATTCATCTTTTTCTTAATGTCAATTTCGATATTTGAATATTTTTCTGTTGTTTGACTGATTGTAGTCTGCAACCATCTTGGGTATATTTTAGTCATAGAATTTTCCGAATGATCTTCCTTTCTAAGTTTCACTGGCGTAAAGGATTGCTGGTTTTATAACTGTGTTGTAATGCCGGAGTTTAGTCTGTCTTGACATACATTTTTTTTGTAAATGTTCTGAAGTAACTAAGTGCTTTTTTTGACTTTTTGGAGACGATTTTGTTGTGAGAGTTTTTCAAGGCCTGTTGGTTAAAAAGAAAGGTAATTTTTCCATTTAATTGAAACATTTAGAATAATAATAATAATAATATTATTATTATTATTATTTGTTATTATTTATTATTATTATTAATTATTTTTATTATTATTATTTATTATTATTTATCTCATAAATATCAAAAAGCATCATTGATAAACGTTCAGATTAAAAATGTATAATCTTTCTCGTTTTTAATTTTTTTAGTAATTAAAATAACTTTCCACTAAAAAAAAAATACAACTTTTTATCTATTCATCACATAATAATTATTCGCAGATTCTCAATATACAAAGTTAAACATAAGACTTTAGTTATGATAAAGTATAAAAAAGTAAAATTGTGCTTGAAAAAAATAAACTTTTCAAGAAAATTAATTGAATTTTATTAAAAAATTAAAATGCTTTTACGTATACATGGAAATATTTGTTTTTAAAATGAATACTGGATTTGAAAAAGGATTTGATTTTAGATAGGATCAGTTACTTTTTTCTTTTTTCTTTTAGTCACTTACCCTCGATTTACTTATTAAACCCTATATCCTCTGTTATTAATTTATTTTTCGATGTTTGTCTTCAACATTTTTTACCTTCTACATATTTTTTTATTTTATCATATCTGTCTAATTTTAAATTTAAAAGAAAAAAAAATATATATTTTTTTTACTTTCTAATTACAGAAAGGAAACAGGCTTTTCCTGCTAAGCGAGGAAAACATACATATATATTGAAACATTGTTTTCTCGTATAAAGGTTTACATAAATTAGCTCTTAGGTTTACATAAATTTTTCTAACAATGTATCCGAGTGTTGGAGTCAACATGGTGGAATATCGCGTATGGCGAAGTCCTTTTCACGTAAAGTGACCGTCATCAGGAAAGAGTCCTTTTCAGAGTCCGTACCACGAGTGTTGGAGTCAACATGGTGGAATATCGCGTATGGCGAAGTCCTTTTCACGTAAAGTGACCGTCATCAGGAAAGAGTCCTTTTCAGGGTCCGTACCACGAGTGTTGGAGTCAACATGGTGGAATATCACGTATGGCGAAGTCCTTTTCACGTAAAGTGACCGTCATCAGGAAAGAGTCCTTTTCAGGGTCCGTACCACGGAAATTCAATACCTACCCCGGTTTAGATAGATAGTTTTTGAAACAGTAGAAGAAGTGTCGGACAAAGCCGAGAAAACGGTTGCTACAATCAAATAGTGACTAACACCGGAAGTCTTCACACATTGAAGTGGGTGGGTCTTCTTCCAGGTGTTGCTCTTGCAAGTTTTGTACGAACTCCAGCTTGATCAGTCGCGCTGAAGAGGAGGAGGAGAGCCGGTGGAAATCTTAGTCGGGTGTACAGGACTGTCTCCCTTTGGGTGTGCTGTCGTTACAGGATCATCTCGGGCGTCGTGACTGGACTTAAGAAGGATATACCGGGGACCGATAAGGCGGTTGAGGAGTTATCGCTTGTCCGCAGGTGGCCGGATAAATTAGATCAGTCGACAAAACGCAGATGGACCCAGAGAATGATCCCTGATTTTCAAAAATGGTTGTTGAATCGCGGGAAACTGGGATTTCAGTTGTCCCAGTTTTTTCTAAAAGCATGTTACTACACTTTTTTTTTCTATGGCTTTTATCATTTATTCATTTTTATGCATTGATTCAGGCCAAATAGTTAAACTTAAGTGTTTTTAATTTTTGTAATTTTTTTTTAATTATAATAATCATAATACTTTTTTATATTATAAAAATTCAGCTGTATTTGCCATCTATTTAATACAAAATTAATAGTAAATTTTTGCAAGATGCTATATATTATAAACATATTTTCATTTATTTTTTTAAAATCTTTTTTATAATAGACCTAAAATATAAAATATTCGTAATGAACTCAAAAACAAAAATAATCTAAAATATAATGCTCTTAAAAATTACGGTATCTACTTTTTTCGTTGCCAGTTTACCGTGATTAAGAAAAAATGATTTAATCAAACAAAACAAATAAATAAAGCAATAAAAACAAAGCCTTTTGTCTAATTATTTGTGCTAATCCTTGAATTTATGTAAACGTTTGTTACCAATTTGTATGTCTACCAATTTATATTTGGGCTTTGTATTATTACGAGATTCTAATTAAAAATTCTACCGTTATATTTTTTCTGTTTTAAACTCGAGTAAAATAATAATAATAATAGGATATAGGCTCAGTTACATTTGTTACGAGCTTCTAGTGGATTAAAATGTATGAAAAAAACGTGTATATGAATAATCGAAAGGCAATATTTGATTTTAATCACAGGTTGTGAAATGAACAACCTTAGAATGTAGATGTAATTTTTCGCCTTTGTTCAATTAAAAGAGAAATACAGATCCATTTAATTTCCAATAAATATTTATTTTTTCTCTCGAATGTTTTTATTATCATATATGGTTTTTTTTTATGTATGTATATGTAAATATAAGTCTGTCACTTCACCAATCAAAATAGTAGAGTGGCTAACGTATGTTTATTGAATATTTTTATTATTATGTATGTTTTTTTTACTTTTATGTATGTAAATGTAAAAAAGTATTTAAATGACAGACTTATCGATTTAGTCTGTCATATAATCGATCACAATAGTAGAGTGGTAGCGTAAATTCTATTTCCAGTCAAGAACTATTATGCTTTCATAAACTAAAAATTTCAATTTTTCATTCTAAATAAATTTTTCATGAGGAGTTTTTCATTACTTTTTAATTAATTTGGATTATTTTGCATTCAATATATAGTTATAATGGTTATAACTATAACCAATTCAATACTGGTTATAATGTTATCATTTACATTGAAAATGTTTCAGCCAATCAAAATTTATTTATATACATTCAAAATAAGCAAACTAGTACTAGTGTGGAATTTTCAAAAAATTGGAAAAATAATTATGTGTGGGGTGCTGGTCTCAGAATTATTGCTTCTGGTAACTAATCGGATAAAAAAGATTTATTTGGATAACAACTTTTTAGTGTTATAGTCATGATACCAATGAAAGCAGGGGCAGATAAATGTGAAGAATACAGAACAATTAGTTTAACTAGTCATGTATCAAAAATCTTAACTAGAATTCTATACAGAAGAATTGAGAGGAGAGTGGAAGAAGTGTTAGGAGAAGACCAATTTGGTTTCAGGAAAAGTATAGGGACAAGGGGAGCAATTTTAGGCCTCAGATTAATAGTAGAAGGAAGAGTAAAGAAAAACAAACCAACATACTTGGCGTTTATAGACCTAGAAAAGGCTTTCGATAACGTAGACTGGAATAAAATGTTCAGCATTTTAAAAAAATTAGGGTTCAAATACAGAGATAGAAGAACAATTGCTAACATGTACAGGAACCAAACAGCAACAGTAATAATTGAAGAACATAAGAAAGAAGCCGTAATAAGAAAGGGAGTCCTACAAGGATGTTCCCTATCTTGTTACTTTTTAATCTTTACATGGAACTAGCAGTTAATGATGTTAAAGAACAATTTAGATTCGAAGTAACAGTACAAGGTGAAAAGATAAAGATGCTACGATTTGCTGTAGTAGTAATTCTAGCCGAGAGTAAAAAGGATTTAGAAGAAACAATGAATGGCATAGATGGTCCTACGTAAGAACTGTCGCATGAAAATAAACAAGAACAAAACAAAAGTAATGAAATTTAGTAGAAATAAAGATGGACCACTGAATGTGAAAATAGGAGGAGAAAAGATTATGGAGGTAGAAGAATTTTGTTATTTGGGAAGTAAAATTACTAAAGATGGACGAAGCAGGAGCGATATAAAATTCCGAATAGCACAAGCGAAACGAGCCTTCAGTCAGAAATATAATTTGTTTACATCAAAAATGAATTTAAATGTCAGGAAAAATTTTTTGAAAATATATGTTTGGAGTGTCGCTTTATATGAAAGTGAAGCTTGGACAATCGGAGTATCTGAGAAGAAAAGATTAGAAGCTTTTGAAATGTGGTGCTATAGGAGAATGTTAAAAATCAGATGGCTTATAGGCCACATACTAAAGCATCCGGAGTAGTCGCTTTAGTATTGGAAGGACAGGTAGAAGGAAAAAATTGTGTAGGCAGGCCACGTTTGGACTATGTAAAACAAATTGTTAGGGATGTAGGATGTAGAGGGTATACTGAAATGAAACGACTAGCACTAGATAGGGAATCTTGGAGAGCTGTATCAAACCAGTTAAATGACTGAAGTCAAAAAAAAAAAACAACTTTTTAATTGTTAAACATGTAAATGATCGTCATTTCCGTTAATTTTATTATCATTCTAATTCGTTTCTGATTCTATTATGGCAGTAAGACAAACCGATCTTTTGTCCCCTGGATAAAGGACCTGGAGACAGGACCAGATGGCTAATCCCCAATCTAAGGAACTGGATACATAGAAAACACGGTGAAATAAACTTTTACACGTCACAGTATTTTACAGGACACGGTAGTTTTAATTACTATCTGCATAGATTCGATAGAAGGGAAACTGCAGCCTGTATGTACTGTGACTGTGCTGATGATGTCGAACATACTTTCACTGTATGTCATAAATCGAGGGAAGAGACAGACGGTATTGACCTGTTACCTGATGGAACTAGGAGACTAGCATGTTAAACAGTGAAGAAACTTGGAAAAAAGTTGAGTTGGTCATCAAAAGAATACTTATGCAGAAAAACAACGATGAGAGGAGACTAGGATTTTAAACTTTAGCATAGGGCAGGGTGGACAGACTCAGTGGTGAGGGCTGACATGCCGAGGTGTGTTGGTTCCGATGATCCACTGGAGACTCCTAATGGTTTTTCGTTAGGTTAATATCAAGACGTGAAAAGACCCAATCGCCACGTCACGACAATACATAGTATTGACGTGGTGATATACGGATGGGCAAAAGAACTGACCGGTGGGCCGACCTGCCATGCCGGACTTATAGCCGCTAGGTGGGAAGGCCCATTAGAGTAGAACAGGCACTCCCCTGTGTGTGGCCAACCAGTCGGACTGGCCCAGGGGAGTAGAGTTCAAAAAAAAAAAACTAAGACTGATCATTCCTGAGATTTGTGATTAATTGAACTCCAACCATTGAACTTCATCGGTGTCCACTGTCTAGCATTCAAATCCTATAAATTTAACAGAATTTTACTAGGATTTGAATCTGGAAATTGATTTTGAAATTCAGCTGATGAACAAAGCGACGATGAGTTTTACTACTAGACCAGCCCCGTGGGATTAAAAAAAAATTAAAATAAAATTCGCTTTAAATAATCAAACGTTTTGTATATCTTTTTTAATTTTATGATTTTATATTAAAACAGAACCAAATTATGGGGTAGATTTGGTGAAGATTTCTAGAAATTAAATTTTAAATTTTTGCTTTGAGGTTGGTTTAATGATAAGTTTTGAGATAAAAAAAATTCATAATATAAAAATATAAAGTGTTAATTTCAAAATTCCGCGTACAATTATACGTAAAAATGTAAATAATACCTTGTAATATTATGTGTATTTAATGATAGAAATATAGAAAAATAACAATATAAAAAATACAATGAGTGGCAAGCAAAACGTTGTTAAAAAGATCTGCTGTACTTGTTTTAATATGAATTTCAAAAAGTGTGTTTGGAAATGTTACTTAAATGAACCCTCCTCATAGTCCTGTTATTCGATAGGTTTTTATATCTCAGAGAATTTTTTTTTTGTGCTACCAATGATGAGTCTATGAAAACTTATTCAAACGAGTTCTCCTGGGAATAAGAACAAATATCTGAAGAACTATTTATTCCCTAAAGGGTTCAAATATATATGTATGTTTTTTAAGCAGGGAACAGATGTATTCGTAATAAATCGTAAATCACCCAACAGTATCCTTCTAAATATTTCATTCATGTTTAATTTTTTTATCATGTACTATTCATATAACATAACATTAAAGTCCTAAACTCAAGCCTCTGATGGCAAATGCACACCTATACACACGACTACATTAATTATACTCGTATATGTATATAAAATGCGTTCAGCCTCTCTATTTATAAAAAAACATATTTTAAATTTAGATGTTGTTCTTCAAATCATTTATATATTTTTCGAGATTTTTAACTTTATTTCAACATTAATGTTAGATTAAAAATAAATGTTTGTACCATTTTTCATATCAACTTTTTCCTTCAATAGTATGTTTCATTGATCATAATCTGACATTATCAATACAATATTATTTTTATTAATTAATGAAAAAGGAGTAACAATAAATCATTAAGTAATTTTTTCTTATCATTCTTATCATAATTTCATGTAGATGCTACAGATTTCACTTTAATTACTTTTAGGAACCGGAAACTGATAAACATAATAACTGTGACCTTCCTTAGCCGCAGTACGGGTGAAGTAAAAATCGAATCTAAAGCGTAATGCAGTAGGTTTTACAACAGCTTATTTAACTTTATTAAAGAATAAAATTAAATATATGAACTGTTTTTACCTACACAAAACTAAAATATATAGTGAAATTTTCTCATTGAATTTGGGAGAGGTAAGCCGCAACGTAAATAACTGTCTACTTGAAAAGACATATGATAAAATAACTACAGGTGTTTCTAAGCAAATGTTAAGAGTACTATTTATATAAAGTTTCCCTTAGGACTCTTAGTAAAACTTACCATTTTCGTGTATAAATACCCGAAAAGCAAGATGAAAAGCAAACGTCTTTAAATATCTTTAACTTTGTCTTTATTACTTCCATTTGAAAGAGTATGTTGTATCATACTTAATGTTTTATAATTCATTTAATGTTGAATATTGTTTTCAGTCCGGTAGAATTTTATATTCATTTTAATATAATTTTATTCCTTTTTTTAATGATTTTTTTAAAATTAAAATTACAATAATCTCATATAGATTGCTACAAATTTCAATTTACTCACTTTCAGGAATAGGAATCTAGTGAAAATAATAGAAGTGACCTATCTTAGATATTAAATACGTGTTTAATGTAAGATCCGAATTCTTGAGATTTAATGTTATGGTAAACGTTTTATAAAAGCGGCTTATTATTACTTTATAATTTAGTTACTAACATATTGTTATTTAAATCAAATATTACTAACCAGAAACCAAGGAAACACAATTTGTTGCAACAAACGAAATTTTAAATAAATGCCATCTAGTAAAAAAAATTCATTATATATATGTTTCAATTAGATTATCATTTATTTTTATAGTTTCGGTAGAGAAAAGTTTCCCAAAAGTTTCCCTTGTGAATGAAGGCACCATATAAAATATTACGACTTTCAGAAAGTATATTGCTAGCCCACTGGCTAGTGGTTCTCGCAAATCAGCTGATTTTGAAGTCGAGAGTTCTACGGTTCAAATCCTAGTAAAGGCAGTTTTTTGAATACTAGATCTTGGAAACTGGTGTTCTTTGGTGGTTGGGTTTCATTTAACCACACACGTCAGGAATGGTCGACTTGAGATTGAGCAAGACTACACTTAATTTACATTCATTCATCATCCTCTTAAGTAATACCTGGAGGCTAAAAGAGGTATATTGCTACCGTTTTTAATGATTAACATAGATTAAACAGGAAGGGAGATAGGTATATTGCTACTGTTTTTCATAATTAACATAGATTAAACAGGAAGGGAGACAGGTATATTGCTACTGTTTTTCATAATTAACATAGACACACGACCACAATGTCCTTCGATCATAGAATCTTAATAATCAAAACTAAGTTCTCGCGCATATGTATAATTTATGGAATCTTATGTAATTTAAAATTGCATTAATTCAACACAGAAAAAAATTAATTTATCATATTCATTTTATTAATTTTACATAAATCTGTTCATATCTGAGTTTACGTCTGTTAAAATTATCGAAATAATAATAATTAAAAATATTTAACACGACATAATTTAAATCTATTATCCTTAATTTTATATTAAATGATTTTGTTAAAAATAACTCAATGGAAATGTTTCTTTCAAACATTTCTTTATTAAACTGGTCACAATTTAATTAAATACAGTAATTCTAAATGGAGTTAAAAAATTAACAATTAACTTATTTTAACAAAGTACGGTATAAATACTGCTTTATTCCTTTTAAAATATACTCGTAATTCCCATTACTATAAATTCAGCTTTCATATAATTTCCTCTTTTTCTTTATATAATATTTTTAAATGTTTTTCAAAAAGATTTATAAAAGTTAACTAAAAGTAATTTAAAATTGTATTGTTAAAATTGTATTGCAAATTAACGGTATTTTTATTTATTTTTAATCGCCTTAAAATTCTAAATTTACAACTTAATTTACCTCTTAGTTCATAACGGTTGCATATTCGTATATTTAAATTTTATATTTATATTGTGTCTAAGCGTTGATAATGACTCTACATTCCATGCCCAGAAAAAAACTTTAGTTCCAAAATTCGTTGCGTATATTTTATATTATTTAGTAATTCCATGAGCTGTAAATAAATTTGCTGCTACAAATTTCAGTTCTTATCAATCTATATGACGTAAATATCATGTCATATCATATCGTATCTGTTATACGAGTATATTATGATTGATATGTCAATCAATAAACCAACAAGTCTATTCCAAATGTAATTTTTTTAGAGCGTATCAAAACCTGGTTTCACATTATTATTCTGATGATTAATATTGTAATTATTTATATTTTTGGTAAGTATTAGCTACTTAAAATCTTCATTAGTTTAGTTTTATGAAGATATCCTCAAGTCATTATTTATAGTATAATTTTAATAAAATTTATACAAATTTAAAAATCCAATAATATTCAATGCGAGTTGTTTTATACTTACACAAACCGGGAATGATGAGCGAAACGAGCCCTTCCCATCTAGACAGAGGTGAAATTTCCTGGATCCCCGCTCTTTTCGTTATCTTTACGGTTGTGAGAAGAATAGACCTGATAAATTATAATTAAAACCTGAAAAACCCTCTTTCCTCTAACATTTCTCTCGTTCTTGACGTAGAAGCTCTGATAAGCTCCTGGTTTAGATGAAGCTACAGTTCCAGTCTGGACGTTGCTCTCTCGGTCAGCAGCTAACCGATAATCTTCAGCACTTCAGCGATCTCGGTCAGCAGCTAACCGATAATCTTCAGCACTTCAGCGATTTCAGAGGTCTACCGATAATCTTCATCACTTCTGCGATCAGAGGTCCATGATACTGTCATTATTGTGTCTGAATAATAAGAAAGGTTATTTTTCTTTTTTCAAGGCACTCAAGGCACATTTATTAAACTTTGACAATCCAACAACTACAGCCAAAGTAAACAATCAAAATCCCGTAAATGTGCTAATTGAAATTGATAATTGAAATTATTTTCACTGAATTACTTACAATCAGCTTCTACAATGAAGCTATACGTACGACTGATCATCACGTGAAAGAGTAATACAAAAAAAAAAATAGCACAAACAATAGTATAACATAAATAGTATAACATTTGATACTGTCTGTTGTTTGTTGTTTTAAGCTGCCAGTAAACATAAGATGGCATTCAACACTTATGAAGATGCTGCTTAAAGAATTTTTGGCTGTGACGCGGCTGGTCGGTGTTTCGATGTCAGGCCAGAAGAAACCTTTGAAAGTTTCTTGATGAGAATTTTTGATTTAAGGAGTACTTACAATATGTGCGAAGAAGGGCTGTAATGACCTACGATGAATCCGGATTGCGGACAATGAGTATTGTATATAAGGGTGTGTGTGCGTAGCAATTATGCTCTAAGGCACACTTGTGGTGACGTGAAAGATTAAATTTAAAAGTTACCGGATTATATTGCTAAGGGCCCATCGTCTTTTGTTGAGTGTACGTAGAAAGTATGAGCTTAGATTGGAGGTTATCCATTAGGTCAAGCGTAGTTTAAAAGAAGATTGTAAACATCAGGCCGAATGGATGATTGTTGTGGAGTGTATGAAGTATTTGGTTCTTGAGAGGGTAGCTGAGGGATTTTAGGATTAATGATTAGATTGGGACGATGGCTACGGTCCCGTTTTGGTGGTCCGTCCACCAAGATAGGCGCCTTGGCAATCGTCCCCCGGTTATTCAGATTGCGTATAAGATTATGAGTTTGTGTTTATTATTGTTGTGTTATGTATTGTGTTGGAGACTCCGTGATGGTATGCAATTCGGGTTGGGGGGGCTTGTCAGCCTTATTCTCGGGGCGGTTGGATCAATAACTTTGTGTTGTACATTGTGTTTTGTATTTTAATTTTGCCTTTTGAGTTTGATGTACACAAAACATTGCTTTATGTGATGTGTTATTATGGTGTTTAATTTGTCTTTACAAGCTCAAGTTTTTAACTTCGAATCAGTCCAGTTAGTTGCAGTTAGTTGGAAATATATTTGAATTTATGTGGCTCCTTCGGTTTGATTACGCGCGAGACTTCGCGCTTAGCCGGTTAATGTAGTGGTGTAAGGGACATTTTGTGTAGCATGTAATTAGGTAAGGCTTGAAACGAAGGTTGACACTGCCGTTCTATGCGGGCAGAAGGCGGCTAGTAGAACTTTCCCCTCATTCGACGAAAAAAAGATTTTTGGGGCAGTAATTTCTGACTAAACATCGTTCAGCATTTATTGAGTTATTATTTTAACAAAAATAACAAAACGTTGTTTAGAAAAACTTTTTAGATTAATAATCAATCCTTTGTATCACCATTGGTTTATATGGTTTATCGATTATAAGTTAAAGGTTTATTGGATTTCATTATAGAAGGAAGTATAAAGGGTAGATGAAATAAAGCAAGACAAATATTTGTATATTACGGTCAATGATACAAAATTACTAAGAGTGTACGATTTAAGAGGGATCGATTGACAATAATAAAAGGATATGGAAAATGCATGAAATCAATAAGACGAATAATAAAAATAATGATAATAGTAATGTATTAGCCGTATTTCATGTTTTATCAGAAAAAAAAGATAAACCTTTTTCTAATTTAATGATGGTATTGTAAAAGATTTCTGATGTAAGTGGCATTTTTACTCCACTCCAAAAAATTATAAAACTACTCATTTAATATTTCATGTAACACCAAAAATAACATTATAGTATACCAAAAAAGTTCTGATTTTTATTTGCAATATTCTTATTAAAAAACGTATAAACCAATCTAATATAATTTTTTTTTAATTCGTCCATTTTTTGTCACTTCTATTTGTTAAATACTTATCACATATTTAACTTAGAAAACTCTTCTGACAAGATTTTCTGTAAAATTGTTGTGTAAAGCACAAAAATCTTTTGTAATTTTTGTTTTGTGTAAAGCCACAGGTATGTATGACCTTCAAGGTCATACATTTGATAATACAAGATTATCACAAACATCCTTTGGTCTCTGTATAAGAAAACGATATTCTACTGAATTCATTTCAAAACCTAAAGAATAAAATAGAAATCTTCATATACTGCTTTAATCCCGATATAGAAATAAATTGATAGATATAAATCTTGATATAAATATTCAAAACTGATGTACAATTTTTAATCACTACACGTTATCCCATTAAAATATCATTGATGCTAATAATATTTTTCTAACAGATTTAACAAATTTTATAAAATATTAATAAAACATTTACGAAAGAAAAATAATTATTGCACTATAATGTGAATTATAGTGTTTCATATATGTTTCACATATGTTTTTAGTACAGAGTTATTTTTTCTCTTTTTTTCAGCTGTACACTACGAAATTTTCAATATTTTCCATATTGCCTCATGAAAAGGCTGGTTATTTTAAAATTCCTTTTATATTTAATCTGGGTTTTATCAATAAGAATATATTTTTATTAACGTTTTTGTTTTACTAAATATTAATAAACCTTCACTATATTTCTTTTGGAATTCATTTTAAATTTTATGAAAACCAATTAACTTTTTATTCCATTAAAATGACGATCTGTTTTAGTTTCAGCGTAAAATAAACATAAATGCATATCGTAATTTTCAAGTAATATCAATCTCAAAATCAATAACTTGAAATTAAGTACAAATATTTATAAATATAATTGGATATTGTGTATCTTTCCATCCTTACCATATAATACATTGAATAACACATCAACTGTTTGACTACCACGCTTTGTTTTATAAATGGTAATATACCAATATAATTTCAGTTGAAATGCAAATTCTTATGTCAGCAGTTAAATAGGTACGTAACCATTTATATACTGACTTTCTTACCTACACCTCTTTGTACAAAACCAATATGGAATATAAATACAAGTACTACAATTAGTAATAACGTTATATATTATTAATTAGCGTATTTTCTGGAGCCTAAGAAATTTTAAATATATAATTAAATTGTTTTCATATTTAAAACATAATAGAATGCGGTTAATATACCATGATATATCAATTGATATATTCATATATCAAATATATGAATAAACTGCTTATATTACATTGGGATTCCAAACATTTATAAATAATAAATTAATAATTTTATTTTATGTTTGTATTCATAATCATGAAGTTCTTGGTGACCTTACATGAGATAGGCTTTCCAAGGAAAGTATTATGATTTCCCCTTTTGAGAGAAAAATGTTATGGTTTTCAGGTGCCAATTCTTCAATGATTAAAACGTATTGTTAAATTTTGGCATGCCAAAACTATCTAAATGTATGAAATAGACTTCACTATTTATAATACAGATACCATTTGTATAGAAAACATCAATACTTCCAATGAATAATAAACTCTAATATTACAGAGTAATTACAAATGAAATAGAGATTCTAGATGGTTTGTAAAAATTATTTTTTTAATATGGAGCTAATTACTTATATAAATGTACAGAAGATTTCATAAAGTTTGCATCTATAAGTATACACTGTGAGTTACGTGACATACAACATCATAGTACTCAAGTTCATCCAAAATACATATCATGAGCAACATGTCCTGTTCAACAATAGCAACAGCATTTCTGATTGTTTGAAGTCATCTACATCAAGAGGAAAGGGAAGAAAAAAACTTTTTCGTCTTAAATTTCACAAAAAATAGTCATAAGGTTTTAAATGTGGGCCTTTTGGTGGCCAACGTATAACGTCAAGTTTTCTTCAAGTTTACGACCAAAAAAATCTGTTGAATAGTATTCATCCAGATTATTTCGAATTTTAATGTATCAGTTAGATTGAGCTCTATACAAGAATGAAGTTTTCTCATTAGGTTTCTGCGTGTCCGGTAAGAAATATTTACGTAAAACTGTATAATTTATAAGGTATCATTTTCGATAGTTTCAGTAAAAGTTTTCAAATGGTTGGTTGTAGTAATTGTATTTCTAAATTTTCTGATTTAACTGGGCTACGTCAGTATGTAGCGTGAACAAGATAAATTTAATCTTCTAACGCGGTAACTCTTCTAGAACGTTTCTTTCTACACATATTTTATAAATATTTTTTGATGTTTGTTTATACAGTACTTGGTTCTTGTCACTGATTATGTCAAAAAATAATTTTGTTAACCATCCATCCTGATCTCATAGCGGGAAGACTCTCGTCTTTTGATGATCCGGTCGCCACACCATTTTGTTCATCCCTAGACCCGATTGGCTTTACCGGACCTCCGTAAAGCCAATTTCTAGACCCTCAATACTTGATTACATACTTCAGTAAAAGTTATTTTTCAAACTCACCTAAACCGAATCAAAAAAACTAATAAACAGAAATTTACAAATTGAGCTACAACAAAACATTTTTCTCATACCCTCAAAAATTGTTCACAACATAGCAATTTTCACTTTCCTTACTAAAGCAACCAAAACTCCAGTCAACCCAGAACATACAAACAAAACAACCGGGCTCAATTGCCAAACGTGTCTACTCTGGAAAAAAGCACACAAACAGGTCCCTATCCATCCAGGCTAGTATTCTACACTAAATACCCTCTGTAGTCCTTTTCAGCGTCAAAAACCTTAAGAATCTTACAGCAATGAACCATTCATCTCTACATTTCTAGTTAGACTGCAGATCCAGACGAATCAATACCCTCAAGCTTCCTGACCATCTCTCCACGCCTAAACTCAAATTTTGAGCAGACAAATGATATTCAGCACATGATATTCATCATCCAATACTAAACAAACACTGACCAGAGTCAGTCAACCCAAATTGAGGTAGCCTATCCCGAAATGCGACTTTTCGTTAACCGTGAAATTCCTGTGTTTCATTTGTAATAACCCTATATAGAGGGTTGTGCCACAAAAAAGTGGCACAAATAATATAATTACAACCACAACAAAAGAAATTTCATTATAAAAGTGTTAGTGAATGAAGCTATATCACAAACATTATAAAATAAAAAAAAAAATTAATAATCGAAATTCCCGAAAAACACTTACAAAACACTTAACTATTTGTCTCGAATTCGAAAAAAATTGATATTTTTAAAATTAAAAAGTTTCAGTCGCCCCCTGGGCTGTTTTAATCTTACAAAATAATAAGTAGCAAAATAATATTACTCTAAATAGATATCTAAACCATTTATTTTTTTTTGGAAAAGCCCTCTAGCAAGTTATCTAACAAGTAGTTCAACGCAGCGATTGTGAAGCAGATTTAGACCTATGGAATTCAACTTTGGTGTACAACAAGCAAGAACATTGAAATTATTCAGGGATTCCAGAGTAAATTAGTGAGGAGCATATCGGAGGGCCATGGTTTGTGAGGGACAGCGAGAACCATGACTATCTGTGTCTACCGTATGTTCGTAAAGAAATCCAACGATTCGATTCAAAATACAAACTAAAGCTAAAAAAAACATGTGAACTATCTGTTGTGAATCTACTAGACAATAGCGAGTATGTTAGGTGGCTTAAGCAACTATGTGTTGGATCTGGGAAACTGATACTTACGGGTGGAAGGAACTTCATCCCTTAAGTGTTGTGCATTGTCTCAATTTTTTTTTTTGAGCTAGTTGATTATGCTGGTTTTACTAATTCTTGGTTTCATTTCTTATTTCTGTTTTCTTGTGTTATTTTAATAATGTTTTTTTCGAAATTGTTACTCTATTTTTACTTTATTGTTGTAGTCGTAATGCTGTTCTTTGGACTTAATAAATGTAAGCGTGTTTCTTATATATACTGTAATAGAGTTGTATCCATTCCTTTGATGACTCCTCTTCATGCGATTGCTATATTCCGATTTAGTTGTAGTTTGTGTATAAGTGGACTTAAAGGACTACACTACACTAATCTGTATTAAAGGACTACAGTAAATTAATAAACAAAAATTATTTGTCATTTTGGGAAAAGAAAATTTTAATGTTTGGGTAGATAATGTAATTTTATCACCATAAAGATTGTTCCAAACAGAAATATAATTAATTATATTTATATGTAAACTCAAATAATGCTAAAACACATTCAGCATTTTGGTAAAAACAAGCATGTGCTCTTCTATAAATACTTAACGAAATAAATAAATATAATAAATAAATATATATGATGAAATTTTCAGTTATCTGTTGAATAGATAAACGATTGATTTTAGTTTTATTGATTAATTAAGGTTTTCATTATGTTGGTAATAAGTTAAACCTACAACGGTGTTTTACGAGTTTACAATAAACTCGTAAAACTGTAATCAAAATATCTGATGTGGACAGTACATGACTTACTTGTACGCCTATCAAATTGCATATACACATTTTTTTTAAATGAAAAGTACATAAAACTTTATTTCATGAATTATTTTTGATATTTTTTTCATTTTTGTTTTATTGTTATTATTGAATTATTATTTATCGTAAATTTTTAATAAATCAATATGTTCAAATTAAAAAAAAGTTAAAAAAGGAAAAGTCTGATTCGAACTAATGTGCCTTCCCCTTGTAAGAAACAAATATTTCATTAATTAAAATTTCATTTGACTATAACTCTGGAACCAATAAACATAAGTAATACTTATGATATATTGTTGAAAAGCTCTCAATGAGGGTTTATTACTGCAGTTAAGAAAAAAATCAAAATTCTAAATTGTTTTGGATTTTGGCTTTTTTGGACACTTTTGGTTCAGTCGATTACAGTCAAAAAGAGAGGTACACAATTAGATATTACAACAGTCTTAAATTCAAAATTTCAAGATCCTACAGCAATTGTTTTAGAGGTATGCGAGATATACGTACATACAGACGTCACGCCGAAACTAATCAAAATGGATTCAGGGATGGTCAAAATGGATATTTCCGTTGACATCTGAAAACCGAAATTTTTCATGATCATAATACTTCCTTTTCTTCGTACAAGGATGTGAAAATGTTGCACCCTTTTCCTCATAGAATACATTAGATTAAATCTGGTTAAAATGTAATTTTTTATCAACTAAACCAGTAATCAAAGATTTATAACATTAAATTTTATGAATAATTACGTAATTTACTGAAATATTATGTTGCTGCTGTAATATATAATGAAAATATATTGGATAAAAGTAGAAAAATTTGTCTTAAACTAAATTGTCTACAGTTTTAAGTATTATCTATAACAATGAAATCGGGATTTAAAACTTCTTTCTGTATGGATGTTTAGACAAAGAAACCGTTTATTATTAAGTGAGCATTTAAAATTACTTTCACTGTAATAAGATGAATTCGGTTATAAATACATTCGTGTTATTACTGCAGTATTGATTTAAAATACTAATGTTTTCCTACTTACTTTCCTGTAATTTTACTTCATATGATGATTATAAAATTTTATTAAAATTATTCATGCAAATTACAACAAAACTTAAAAGTTTAATAAGCAAATGTTTAAATTAATTTTAAACGTGTATAATAAAGACCTTTTAGTTACATAAATAATGGAAATGTATGAACAGTACTTCAATTGTTTCTATAGTTACTCTACTTTTATGCTGTTTTAAAACATTGTTTCATATTTTCTTTACAAAATGGTTTTAATATTTTGAAGTTACGAAAGGAAAATATTGGGATATTTAAGTAAATAGTGAAATATTATTTTTAAATGAACTATTATTTGATGTCTGAATAGTTTTTACCATTACGAGTTTGTTTGGATTTTTTTTTAATATTGTCAAAAGTGTTAAATACACAAGAAGTGGTTTCTTGTGTATTTAACACTTTTGAGACGTCTCTCTACACTTAACGAAAATGGGTAAAGGTAAATTTTATCTATTTATTAATTTATCTAGATGGTCTTTACTCCACAAATTAAAAATAAAAATGTTTATTTAATAAACGATGTGTGAACGTTTATTAAACGATGTGTGACTCTTTCTGCTGTTACGACGATCATCTGGACCTGGCGTCTTTTAGGGGGGAGTCAAAACCTGAGTCTTGGTGGGGGATTCCCCAATTGAGGCATAAGACACTCAAAAGACCGAGATCCGATCTCTGGGGTGGTGATGAAGGTTACGGCATTGCTGAATTTGTAGTCTCCTCGCTGGGAGTTACAAGCAGGCATAAAGTAAAAGATCCAACCGGCGGCCTAACCTGGTTTGCCGGATAGTAGGTGGGAAGGCCCGTTAGAGTTAAAGGATACTACCTTGGGCTGCGTTATACTTAACTGTGGGTCCGGTTCAGGGAAGGGGTATAAAAAGATAAACAAAAAAATAGGCCGACCTACCTTAGACATGGGTTAACTGAAACTCGGCCACCTAAGAACATAGGTATCCACGATATAGTATTCAAATTCGAATAAATGCAACTATATTAGGATTGAAATCTGAATCCTCTCTACTTCGAAATCAGCTAATTTACGTTATTAATACACGTTATTTATTACTCCATACTTTTTTCAGTAGTAGTAAATAAAATTCTGATTCGAATCCTATTAATTTTAAAAGTTTATTTATTGTTAATTATCAATAGTTTTCTTTTCTTTACTTTTTAGCTCATTATTAACACTACTACTACTTTTATCAGTAAATAAGGATTTTTTTTTCGTAAAAGATCTAAACATCAAAAAAATCATACATTTTAGTAATAAAAAAAAATCCTATTAATTTGCTAACTAATTCTCTCTTCTGTTTCTTTGTTTAATAATTATTTATGTTTAACTTTTTATGATGAAACGTGTATAAGACTCAAAGTCAGAGCCTTTATAAATGAAGTCAAATAAAAATTACTACTTGGCTTCTCAAGTCTCTTTTAACCGTAATAAAGAGGGAATTTCTCAATTTGGCTAGTGTTTATATATCTTCAATGTACGTTTAAATCGGGTAATTTATTTGGTATTGTAATCATTTACGTTTCTGATAATGTAACTGAAAGTTATAAAAAACTTTGGCGTAAAGAACATAAGAATTTAATTTTTTTTATCATAATTGTTTAGCATTTGATTGTTGCACGGTAATTTTTACACCAGATTTGGTTATTTAAAATATTCTCACATTATGCGTTTTCCAGAACGGATTTCCATACCCCCATCACTTTTTCTGGTTAAAAAATAACAAAAAATTAAAATAAATAATGTTTAAATATATTTCGAATCGATTTAAAAATAAATACTTTAAAAATTAAAAAAAAATAAATATAATTAAATAAAAAATATAAAAAAAATTATAATTTAATAAAAAGTTTTATTAATTAGAAAGAAGTCTATGTACTTAAATTATCTCCTTTATTGTAATTCTTTTATGTTGAAAGTCTTAAATTTTTTTAAAACTGAATTTAAAAAAAATATAAAATTGAGAATTTTATTAATTATATAAATTAATGCACTCTTACGGCGAATTTTTTTATAAATAAATAAATTTTATAAAAATGTTAAAGGTTTAAATCCAAGATAAATTTAAGCTAAGATGAAGGATTACAAATGAAAAAAGATATTGAGCAAAAGGACGAAAAGCATATTTTGGCTGAGGTGTTTAAAATT
Organism: Lycorma delicatula; assembly: GCF_047948215.1. Lineage (NCBI taxonomy): Eukaryota > Metazoa > Arthropoda > Insecta > Hemiptera > Fulgoridae > Lycorma > Lycorma delicatula. The sequence continues at coordinate 69,822,329 of NC_134464.1, read as the reverse complement.
CTGTGTGAAGTAATATCCACGCTCTACCGATCACTTTAAGGAATATCCTTTTTGATGGATCATGCAGCAATTATTTTAAAAGTGCTTTGCGAACTATTACTTAATATGAATAACATATAAATTGGTCCTTTTTTTTAGATTTTAAAACTTTTTTTTTAAAAAGCGCTTTAAAATCCATTACTTAATGCATCTAATACTTTTATGTAGATTTTTTAAATTAAAATTTTCTTTGTTAAAAAAAAATTTCTTAAATAAAAAAATTCTTTATTCTAGAAAATGTAATTTTACACATCTAATAAGAACGATAAGTATTTCTATGGTCCTTTTACCAATATCTCATTGATAAGATTGAAATGCTTGTAGATTTGAAATGCAACTTGTAGATTTGAAATGCTTCGTAAATTCCCTAAGAAAATATTTTTGTCTATTTTTCACACATTTGTCACTATTTTCTAAAAATGTATTATGACAGCTTGAAAGCTTTTCTTCCTTTTCAATATCATTTAATTTTTATTTTGGTCGAGGATATATTTTATAAGAGAAAACCTTTTCTCTTCTTATTCTTCTTCATCTTTATGTAACATATTCGTTAGCGAATAGTTGCAACCGTATGGATAATTACAACTTAGTGTTAACCAAAATGAAGAGCTAGTTATTATCCTCCCTTAATATCTTTTAACCATAAAATTTTTTCACTTGAAAATCTTTATTTCTGTGTTAATATTCAGTCTGTTGAGTAAAAATTCGTTACAAACGAATCTTATCTCTCAAACAAAATTTTAAGCAATCGTTAATTTGAACGATTAGACTTCATCAAAAACATCGTTCAAATTAAGATTCAATAGACAGAAAATATATAGTTAATCATTATATTTGATTTAGGTAAGAACATTACTCAACAATAGACCTATTCATTATTTAAAGTGAGTGATCCCAGTCATGTAAATAGCATTCCAAAAATTTAAAACTGATTCTCTTCCAAGAGGAAATTTATATATATTTTATTTCAACCAGTTTTTCCAGCTTGCTGCTAGATCTGCGTGTGTTTTTGTATAGGCAGATGCAATTATTACTACAGGCCTGCAGCTGCAAATGTAAATGTAAAATGTAAGTGCAAATGTAAGTATAAATGTGACCGATAAACAGTCTTGAGAGACTCAGGTTAACTACTCCTGAGACGTGAGGTTAATAGAAACCCAACCATCAAAGACTACTGATATCCACAGTCTAGTATTCAAATCCATCTAAAAGCAACTGCTCGAACTCTTGTCTTCGAAAATCAGTTGGTTTTGCGATGACAAATTTAACCAATAAACTAACCCAAAGATGTAGCCCTATTTATGCGACCAGGATTAATTTTATTTTTTTCAACATGACTAAAACAATCAAGGTTTAGTGACGCGTTAAACTGAAAAGATTTCAGTTAATATTCTAACAGTACCAAAACTATAGGACGTTGAGTATATGTTCTCCATTAACTATTAATTTTAATCTGTTACTTAAAAGAATGGAATTCAGGGAAAAGTGGAGCGTATTTAAATTTATTTTTGCCATTTCAATTTTAGTGTGTGTTTGATTGTATGTGTTGGTAATATTTTTGTTTTCTTTTCATTTTATAAAGTAAAACAGGAAATTACTTTTTTGAAGGTAGAGAAAATATCTTTATTATTCTTATTTTAAGCTATTTCCAGTCACAATGTTGTTTTATTATATATATAATTTTTATTTTTCCTTTTTTTCTGCAAAGTGTAAACCATATAGTAAAATTTTCCGACAATTGTTATTAACCAAACGGTTTTTTATTTATTTATAATTTAATTTTTTCACAGCTATGGAACAATTGACAAATGACATACGTATTCATTTTTTTCTGATAGGTTTTTTTTGTAATATTTTTATTTATTTTTTTGTATATGTAATATCTGTATAACGTGATGCATATATAAATCAGTCAGGCGTAATTAGTCATCTGATGGTTTAATGTTATTCTCAATCTCTTCCTGTTATGTACTAATCTTTTTAATCCACCGTAATTACTAACTACTTCCTATAACTACAACTATCTGTTTACAATTATCTTCATACGGTCAGTACAATTTATTACGTACAATTTACATGGATCTCTCATTATATGACTCACCAATCTAGTTCGACTCCAAAATTTCACAACTAACCTCTCTTTTCTCTACTATTCATCTTGAGACCTATATTCATTCAAATTTCAAAACTCATCTAATTTTCAACATTTTTAAAATCCCTTTATTCTTTCGATTTCTGATTTTACCTACCGTGCCGGACATACAGCCGGTGGGTGGGGAAGCCTCCTTTGAGTAAAAGGACACTTCCTCGGGCTGCGTATACACAAAAAAAAAAATACCCTACATATCTTTTAAAAACTTCTACTTGTAATTATAAAATTATAAACAAAAAAATGAGAAAAAATGAAAGGTTCATTTTCAACAATTCAAATTAAAAGAAAATGTTAATTTACTCAAAAAAAAAAATACCTTACATTAACGACTAACGATCACTTTAAACGATTCCATACTGTGCCTATTAAGAGAGATATGATTTTTTTGTCTTCGTAACCTCATTTTTCCAGCCCCTGGACTATGGTTGGTGATATCAAAAATTTTAATTTAAATTAGTTTTAGGACCTTATACCAAGAATAGTAGAAACTTTAAACGAATTCGATATTTTACTTAATATGAAAGTTATAGCGATATTTTGTTTTTTCGATAAAGCCACCCCATTTCCACCCCCATGGTCCAAATTTGCCCATTAACAATCTCATGCAAAATTACGGCGCTTATCGTGTCCACAAGAAGATTTTACCTTCTTGTGGAGAAGAAGGTAAAATATATATATATTTTCAGGAAGTCGAATCGTGGTACCCATTAAAATAGGTAATTTTCTTATGAAATCTACTTAATAATAAATAACTATTTTGTTTTCTTTAATTATTATATGAAAAATAATTTTAAATTCTTACCTTTTTTTTATTTTTCATTAAATTTGCATCTCTACTGTCTTGAGCATTACCAGGTGCTCTAGAACCCCATAATCGTAGTGCCATTCTTGAATAAACACATGATATAACGCATAATGGTGTTAAATATTGTACAAATACAAGTACAACTCTATACAACATCATTTGTCGATCTGATAAATGCATATTCTTGCAAAATGGTTTCAGATGAACACGTCCCACTGAAAAAAAAAGTTTAAAAAAGTAGTGAAAGGAAATTAATAATGGTAAATTAAAATTTAAATATGTCATTTTTACGTATTTGTCTAAACATACAATCGTTTACACGCATACACTATGTGCCGCAACAAAAATGTTTTATATTTAATCAATTTGAAACTCTTCGAACCATGGCAATATATTTTCCTTTATAACAGCGATTTTAAGTAATGATGTATTGATATGTAAAGGTTTAGATATAAACGTTTAGGTAGAAAAAAAAAATACTCTTTTTTAAAAATCTAATGCAAAATTTTAATATGACTAAAAACTAAATGTAGATTACTGTTAAATGAAGTTAGAAACTGAAATGAAATTTCCCTTTGGGGAGTAAAACTCAAATACGTGTGTCAGTTGCTTGTTTGAATCAAGTTGATATCAACTTAGTTGAGGAAAGTGAAATGCAAACTTATTAAAACAAAACACCACGAACTGTGTGATGAGGTGAACCTCCAAGCGTGTCAGTGTTATCAGTTAACATAACGTAAATCTTTGATGTTAGTTTCTTTTCTACTTAACACAATGTTGTTTTCGATACTTTATTTGAACAAGTTTTAGTTTCAAATGTTTAATGTAAAAATCTTAGGATCTATTTTATACTGTAAATAGATTTTAAGGCGAATGCGTTAAATATACCCTTCTTAATAAAATTTTTTAATAGAAAATTATTGGCATGATAAATTTTATTACTGCTTCATTTTATATCATTTTTTAATTGATAAAATCTTGCCATTGTATACTGTCCCATGAGGTAGTATAAAACAATGAAAAGTATTGCTATACATCTAAATACAATTTGATTCCAAATTAATAAGGAATATTCCAAAATTAATATGGAATTTATTTTTGGAAGAAATAAATATGGTTTCCATTTTTTTAAAAATAAACTAGTTTAAAAATAATTTTTCGAATTTTAACAGCCATTCGACAAATTATTATATAAGTAGGAGTTTTTACGTTAAAAATTAATATTTAAGTAAAAATTAAGTGGTTTTTTTAAAGGACGTGTCTAAATTAGTATTTTCTAAACTCATTTTTTCAGCTATGAGTGTAACTGTTAAATAATATTCTGTTAAAAGAGCCTAATTATGGAAAAACACATTTGTTGATGTTTTTTCCACATGAATATATAACAAATTTATAACTCGTATATTGTCTAACTTACAAAAGATGATTTATTATTTGATTTGAAAATATTCAGGAAATATGTGACCCATTTTACGATATACTCTTAAAATTCGATTTTAAGTCATGATAAAAGAACGACCAATAAAAAATAAATAGAATTCAAAATAAATTGTTAGCAATAATAATAATAAAATATATATAATAATAATAATACACTATAAATAGTAATAATTATAACCGAGGATTGGTTTACGGATGCATTGCATATTCATCCGCTAAAAAGTCAGATCAAAGAAAGTTTAGACGTCATACACAACAACGGAATTAGGTATACCACAGGCGTTTTCCATACAATCCCATGACTAGTTTAAACTAATTAGTTAGTTCAGACATTAAACTAATGTTTAAAGCCGGCATAATGGCATTACATTATAGAAGAGAGATTCTACTATTAAGATAAGCAGCAAATTCGTGGGCGTATCCTACCCACGTAAATTATAAAGCATTTTAATAATAATCTCTTGGCTGCTTTATATTAACACCGCGCTACCTATTCCAAATCAACCAGAATGCGATACCGCGGTTCAAAAATTAATTATGAAATTACTTTTTCGGACACATTAGCAATTTCTACGAGAGAAATATCTCCGTAGCTTTTTCCAAATATTACAAGGTTAAATTAGATCTATTTTATGGAAAAGTAATAGAGAAACCATCCAACAAGAAATTTTATCGATCCATATTAGCCATTTATACTGATGAATCTAAAACTGAAGATGGTATTGAATACATTATATTCCGTAATAATGATGCTCATTCCTGCATACTACCAAATAAGGCAAGTGTTAATACGGCAGAGCTTATGTGTAATCGCAGACCTTTCGCTTCACGGATTATTTCTTTGAAGAGAGATATGTTTAGACTCGTTAAGCGCGTTAACTGCTATTCGGGAAAAAAAAACTTTGATGTTCTTATCGCAGATATTCTGTCCATTCTATATATATTATAACAAATGTATATTTGTGTGAACTCCAGGCCATGTTGGTATCTCAGGAAAGAAAAGCGCAGTAAAGCAACAGAATGGAAACTAATTCTGAGAATACAGATGATGTATTCCCTATTCAGGTGGCAAATATTAAAAAAAATTGTCCAACGTTATTAAAAATACTTGAAGCGATGAATGAAGAAGATTAAACATTAAATTGAACGCAATAAAAATTAATCCATATAAATGAAAGAGCGACGCAAAAACTTATTCCACAATTGCGTTGACACGATTCAGAATTTACGACAAAAGAACAATAAATTCATATATTCTTACTGGCGAAGAAATATCAATGTTTGGTATATGTGAAGTTCACATATACCACCAAAAAGTTTACTGTTAAGCATATAACTGAACGGTGCACAATTTAAAAAAACCTTGGAAAATGCGTAAATTGAGAAATTTAATTGATATTGATATATTAAATGGTAAAGAAAAAACAGTAATTGCTTACCTTCACGCCAGCAGATTTCTAAGCCGGGTATAGTAAGCCTTCAGCGAAATAAAAATTTGTATTATATTTGACTGTGTATCCCACTGTCTGAAGGTCTTTATACCTAGCACAGGTTCTCTGTTTATTGGTAATTTTTGTGTTTTATTTAAATGTAAGGGGCCTGTACACTCTTAGATCTGACCATCCTGTTGGTGATTTTACTTGACGAGGACCGTTTATTCATAAATAAATTAGTTAATGAAATATTTATATTTGTAAAACTCTTAAATATCACATTTTAATTATGAAAAACATTAAACTTGTATTAGTTTAAGCTTTTATTTACTTTAACCATTTAGATATAAATTCGTTATACATATAACGACATTATGCCTACATTACAATGTAGGCATATATTTTTTCATTCTTTTTAAATAATCCTCACATTCTAATCCGTAACATGGATTACAGTTTAAAAATGTATAAAATGTATCTGGTGGGAGGAAAAGATAAAAATAATTTTTCAATATAGTTCTTAATTCACAATTTATGAACTTTTATATTATTATTTCCTTTACAGTCAAGAAACCTAAAAGTGTTATTCATATTGTTATACTGAGTTATTTAAATAGTTTTAAATTTATACTATAAAAGTTATTACGCAATACACACTGTTTATAACAGTATAACATGTATTAATAGTCTGATTCTATAAATATTTTGCGCAGCTGGCAGTTACATAATTTTTAAATAAAATATTCTAGGTGGCGTGTTAGCATAAAAATATTTTATTTCTTTTGAAAAGAAATTTTTGTAAAATTATAATTTTTGTGTGGTTGTGAGGATTTTTCCTGCTGGATTCATTGTAGGTCTAAAAGCTCTTTGATAAAGAACCCTTGAACAAACAGACGTTAGAACAAACGATAAATGTACAACTAAATTACTAATATAATATTCGATGATAATGTCAATGAGACATAGCATAAAAATACAAAAGACAATTCGAATAATTATTTCCGTAAAGAAAATGCGCTGTATATTAAATAATACTGGCAATAGACATTTTTTTTGTGATTACCGCTACAAAATTTAAGCATTAAACGAATATTTTCAAAATATGAAAAAAAATTCAGCTGTGACGGATGCTACTTCTCAGTCATCATATCACCAAATGTATGATATACTTTTAGAGATGTGATTCAAAGTCTAAAATAGACTAGAATAAACAGTCTGCTCATGTCAGGGACAAATAAACGGATTTAAAAGCGCTCATTGAATTCCTACTGAAAATATATACTATTTATAATCAGAAAATATATGTTAATTTATGTTAATAATCACGCTTATGTTAGAATCATCAAAGACTAATATTAACCAAACTTCTGCAGCTCAGTATTGGATAAACAGGATATAAAAAATTAAAAAAGGAACAAAAATGGGCTTAATAAAAAAAATGCATTCAGTATTTTCTAACCATTTTAATGATTTAAATCATAAATGCATAACATAAATATTTTTGATATTTTAAGAATTACATCTTAACACAACTTTGTACAAAATGTATAGACAGTTCAAATGTGATAATTTTTTGACCATGATACATAACAGAAGAAAACCATCAGAAACAACCCAAAAATAAACAAGTGGAAAAAATGCACTAAGTTATTGTAAAAAAGTTAGTAATTTATGTACATTTTTTAATCTCATTCAGTTTATTGTGTTTATTTCTTTTAAAGAGAAATTTAAAAAAAATAATGTGAACGACAAATATTATTTTATAGGAAAAAGATTAAAAATTACTAAACTACATCCATGAATGTGGAGACAATTTGTGAGAAAAATTTAATAATGAAATAAGTTTAGAATGTAGGAACGTTAAAATTTTAATTTGTTTTAATATATATAAAACTTTCCTAACTTATTAATCATACAAATCCCGATAAACTTTTTTCATTTAATTCTTGAAAAAACTTTTTTATAAATTGAGTATTGATCTGTTGGAAAATTAGGATGGTGAGAAGATAAACCCACTTATTTTATACACAGCTCGGTAATCTCTACCATTATAATGAGAGTACTTGAATTGGTTTTTCATTTAAAAAAATGGTAATTTTAAAAGTAGGCTGTAACATAAGCCCGAATTTAAACGAAATTTTATTGTTGGAATTGTTATAATGATTGAGAAGGATAGAGAATTTAGCATTTCATAAAATTTATGACGGGACGTTCTTTTTTTTTTAAATTTAATTAACGAACGCTACATCTCTTCCTTGTTGAATCATATGTTATTTTATTTTATCAGCTTAAATAGAATTTTATTAAAATTTTGTAAATATCATTTTCATAAACGTAAGGGTTTAGGTGTATTATTGACATTTGTAACAAATCATTGCTAAAAATAATACAATCATCTTCAAGAATAAAAACATTTAAGCTAAACAAAAGGTTGCATTTCACCATATCAAACAAAATAAAACGAGATGATATTTAGCTATACAAGCGACAGCTGCTCTATGTTCACCATAGCAACTAGCTGTATTCAAAAAATTTATTGATATATCTAGTATTTCAGGTGATTTATTTATTGATATATCGAGTATTTCAGGTGATTTATATTCTTCGTTATCATAATGAAGACTGAAAAAGGATAAAGTAACAAATAATGTACCTATTTATTTTGTAAATATATATATTTAACTAAACCGGGAATTAAAAAATTGAAAGGATAAAATGAAAGCTCTTGCAATTACAAATTTTCAATATAATAACAATAATATAAATCTACTACTAGACCAAATTGGTTAAGAATGAATATTTGAAAAGCTGACTTGTAATAATATATCGAATTTCAATTGTGTATTGTTACTGTAAACTTAAATGGGTTGTAGTAACACATATTTTTACACATAGTAATTTATTACATCACCATGTGGAATATATGTATATAATGTGTGTGCGTGTGCTTGCGCGTGTGTGTGAGTGAGTGAGTGAGAGAGTAGAGAGAGAGAGAGAGAGAGTGAGCGGACGCGAGTGTATCTGTGTGAGTTTAGCAGTTGCCTGATAATATTGTTTTGATAAAACTGGTCTTGACTATGTTTTTAAATTATAGGTCACACGACAATGTAATGTGGCTAGATAATTAAACATTAGGCAAATTAAGTATCTACTGTACCTTGTATTAATTTATTACATCATGGTGTGTGTGTGTGTGTGTGTGTGTGTGTGTGTGTGTGTGTGTGTGTTACTGTTTAGATTATCTGATAATGCTTTTAAATTATACTGGAAGTCTAGGTAAATAAAACTTCTTTCTTTCTTTTTCCTGTTTAGCTTTCGGTAATTACCATTCAGATAATACTTCAGAGGATGATATGTGTGAGTATAAATGAGTACAAATAAGTATAAGTGTAGTCTTGTATAGTCTCAGTTCGACCATTCCTGAGATGTGTGATTAATTGAAACTCGACTACCAAAGAACACCTGTATGTGGATACAGGTGGATCTAGTATTTAAATCCATGTAAAAATAACTGACTTTTACTAGGACTTCAACACTGGAACTCTCGATTTCCAAATCAGCTGATTTTGGGAAGACGCGTTCACAACTAGACCAACCCGGTGGGGAGGAAAATAAAGACTAGCTGTACTTAATGTTTATCTATTTTCATCAGTTTACATGAATGATTTTTAAATTAAAAATTTATATTTATAACTATACTTATAGTTTTAAAGAGTATAGTTATAAATATAAATTTTTAATTTAAAAATCATTCATGTAAACTGATGAAAATGGATAAACATTAAGTACAAAAACTAAACTATACTCTTTTTCACAAGATTTTGAAATGTATTCGATGTCATCAGTACTTAAGTAACATTTACAGAACTTCTTAACACCTAAAATATGAAGAGGAGGTTTTATTGTAACATTGCTTTTTATAACTAAATTTTACAGATTGTTTGTAAATTCTATTTTACTGTACACTTTCATAAATCCATTATTTATTATTTCATCTTTTACTTTCATTCTTTTAATTCATCTGTTTACCAGTTAAGAATTCTGTGTGACAAAATTACAACTAACCTTTAGTATAGTGAACTTTTAACATGTTTAACTAAAAATCTTTATAAACAAAATCAGATATCCATCAATAGATTAAAGAAAAGTTTGTTATATCAGGAATAAGAAAGTTTGAGAAAAACAAAGGTAATTATTCCATTAGTACAATTAAATCATGAAAAATACTTATGATTATCGTATACTAAGTAGTGTTGGTGACATGCAGCATCCCTGCCTCACTTCCCTTCCAATTCCTAATCTTCCTGTCATTTTCATCTCCTACCCTCACTTTTATTCTCTAATTATAGTACAGCGATTATAGTAATTCTTTTCAATGCTACGATCCCGCTTTATCGTAGGAGGTGACTGGAACGTCTCACGTTCGTCTTCTTCGGGGCTCTCGACTAATAACTACTGGAGGGAGAACTTTAAAGCATTGCATCGTTAACATGCATCTGAATGTGATATCTTGGTTGCAACTAACTTAGTGGTCATTGGATTCAACAAAAATCCCAAACCTTTTGAACTTGTATGTCACTTTAGGTCTCACTGTACACTGAGGTTAGAAACAGCTACTAACCGACGTCTGACTATTCCTCTTTCCTGTTTACATTAATACAAGTGATAAGAAAAGGAATAATCCTATTCTCCATAACAGGACAAATTGGAACTCGTATCGTAGCTCGTTAGTGGAAGAGTTGGTTGTGTCGATCATTGAAGTACTCCGCTGATATCTACAATGCAACACAATATTTGATGGCAGTCTTGCAAGAAGCTGACTGATTCTCAACACCTTAGGAACTGACTAGTCAAGGGAGGTAATTGAACTTATTGCTGTCAATTAATACCGTCCTTAAATACATTCATTATAATATTTATTATTTTTTTTTTTGTTATGCTAGTAATTCTTTTACTCGTAACTGTAATTTAAAGATGCACGCTAACAGTTTTCTAATTTAAAACAAATTGAATTATGTTAGAGGAATTACATCCTATTTCAGAAGAGGTAGTAATTATTCTATACACATTGAAATCGATATATGTGGTATTTATGCAGTTTAATAGAATTGATGTTTACTATTTCATTGCTATGAGGAAATTAAAAAAAAAAAAAAAAAATGGTATAGTCACGAACAAACATTGTTTCACATTAAAGTTTAGTTGTGATGTATAGGTTAAAATTAAAAAAGCTAAAGAAATAAGAATAGAATATTCTAGTAATTCATAGGCATAAATCTAGAATTTACCGTAAAAGAAGAAAAATTACCGTAAGAAGAAAACGAATGGATCAGTTTAAAAAGGCAAAAGAGGAGACATTATATTCAAAATTGGTAGAAAATTCTGAAAACGAGTTTTATATTTAGTCTGATATATTTAAATTTTTAAATTTCACTGGGGTATCCGAGAGATATATTTCACTAGCTGTAACTCGCAAACAAAGATTTTAGATGATTTGTTTTTATTAAGTTTTCCATAATTTCATTTGCAGAAAAGGTTATGAAAGTCCCTGGAGACGTACTCTGACGTACTCTGTACATTAGTTTAAGTCAATTAATATTTTTATCGAGATATTCGTGACGTACTCTGTACATTAGTTTAAGTCAATTAATATTTTTATCGAGATATAAAGTACATTGCTTTTACTTTCAAAATTACTCTTCAGCTATCCTATACGTTGACCAATATTTAATTATGCAGATTCTTGTTCCTTGAAAAACCTTTAATGTTTGTATATAGCATTTAAAAGTTTCTTACGAGAGCGAGTACGTGATCTATATACCGGAAAACATGTTACTTAAATAGTGCTTTTTTCTATTAGTCCAATATCATTCAGCAGTACAACGGGACTACCTTAGAGTCATCTATCATTTAAAAATGTTTAGTCTTTTTTATGCATTCAGTAAAAAGTTACGGAAGGACAAACGAAAGAAAAACATACATACGGTACGAATTGAGAACATCCTTTCTTTTTTGAAGTTTGTTAAAAACTGAGAAAGGTACTCAACAACAATGAATTAAAGAACAGTTGTTGGATATGGTTCAGAACGGATTTGTAGAAGCTGAATCATTAATAATACATGTTAAGTGAGGAGTAACGTATTGAGAGATTAAACTTAAGTAAGATAAGAATGGAAATTTGCATTAAACTAGATATTATTTATATAAACTAGATAACTATTATATTTTTTTACTACAAAAATTGCAAATTTTATTCGATTTAAAATTTTCATTGAATGCAATAGAATATTTTTCCACATTTCCAGGCCATTCGGTTTATGTTGAAATAAATTTTATTACGAAAAGAGTAGCTAATTTTACTAAGGATAATACTGAATCGATACTAATGATACCCATTGTAGTAATATTATTCAGAATATATAGCAGTTGAGCGCGCCAGCACTGAAATCGCATCAGTTTGGAGCAAGAGCAGATCGGAGCAAGAAATGCAGATGTTATTAGAGGGTTATTTGAACGGTGTGATCTTGAGTGAAAAAAATTACCACAAAAACATCGTAGTATAAAAAAAAAAATATATATATAATGGAATAAAAATTTTAATTAAATTTATAAACTTAACAATAAAATGAAAAATATTAAAAATAACGTTAAGAAATAAAGCACGTTAAGTTAAAAAATCACTAATAAGTTTTGATTTTTATTCATATATATATATTTAATATTATTGAATTATTATTTATCGTAAATTTTATTTTAACAATTAGAGATTAGTAATTATTAATAAATCAATATATTTAAACTAAAAAAAAAAACAAAAATTACAAAAATAAGATGAAGTATGATTCGAACCGATGTGTCTTTCCCTTGTAAGATTCAAAAATTTGATTAATTAAAATTTTATTTGGCTATAACTCTGGAACCAACTAAAATAAGTACCACTTATGGTATGTCGTTGAGAGGGCTAATTACTGCAGTTATGAAATTACTGTTATCGAGATGTACGTACAGACGTCACCCCGAAACTAGTCAAAATGGATACTAGTCAAAATGGATTCTAGTCGAAATGTGAAAACCGACATTTTTCGCATAAAATAAATTTCCTTGGAAGTAAAAATAATGTTAAAAATAAGGCACGTTAAGTTAAACAAATAACTTCTGCGTGGGGTTGTGGGAACAGAGAGCTAATTAAATTTCTTTTAAATTAAATGGAAAACATTTGAAGTAAAACTATCTTGAGTACGGTCTGCTAAACCAATTAATTATTTATAATTATTATCAGTGAAACATATACCTCAATAAATATTTTAAATAAATAAATGTAAAGAGTTAGACTAATAAACGGATAAAAATTATTTTTACTCGTATTCTATCACTTGTTGGATATTCAATTAAAAAGTGATATAAAAAAAGTTTCCAATTAAAAATTGATATAATTAAAGCTGAAAAGTATTCCACGATCTTCCCGGTTATTAAAAATAAAAATTAAAATAAAGCCCAAAACAGAATACATTTTAGAGGTGGGGAATAATTTTAAGAATATTCGTATATAGGTTTTGCTTATATAGGTTTTGCTTAAGTAAAGTTCTCTAAATCTAAGATCCCCTTCCATAAAGCTAAAATAAGAAAACATTTTCAAAAAAGTTTTTCTGCATTGTATCGTAGGTCTAGGATCTAAATTAATACTTTATCTATGTAGAGTTTTACAGTATTTTATTGTTGAATGTAACTATATTTTTTGTTTGAGTTTAGAACTAAATCTCTCTCTCTCTCACTCTCTCAATGAAAAATCGAGATAGTGCTGTATTCAAATATAAAATGTTTGAACACAGAAGAAGAGCATTGCATTTTATATCCATGAAAAAGCATTTCCAAAGAAATTTTAATTAAACTTCCAAACTAAGTAGTGTTTAACACTAACGCTTGACTTGTGAAAAAAATGTCAACTGGGAAATGTTAAATATGGAAAAAGACAATCTTCTTTAAACCTTTATAAAATCTCCAACTAAAGATAGACGGGGGTAATGAAATCTTAATCGTTAAATTTTATTTGCAGTTCTATAAAACTATTTCGTAATGATTAGCATGAATTTAAATATCGTGGGAAAATTCCATAAAGTTTTGAAGAATGGTTCCAAATTACATGCAGGATTACAACTATTACTACTATTAGAACAATTTTTCTGTAGTTAGATCGACTTGATTTGTTTCCAGCCACCAAAGATTGAATCACAATATTAATGACGAGGGCACGTGAATGTTTATTGATAATCATTTTAGTGGTAACATCTTACAAGACACATCTATATTTAAAATATACTCATGTATTATAAATTTTGAAATGAAAAACAGACTTTTAAAATAATCTCCATTTATTATTATTATTCTTTTATCCCTCATTTTATCATTTATCATACTCATCTTTCCATTTTTAACCAATATCCATTTCTATTCTTTAACCAATATCTTTTTTCAATCATTTCACATAATTTTTCTTCCTCGACAGTGGTTCTATAATACATTTCCACTTAATCAAAAATCTTGTGCTTACAAAAACATTCACGTAGTGTAAATACATTTTTCGTTTAATTTTCCTCAATTAATTGTTTTCTTCCATTTAATTGTTTTTATTGTAAACGTATAAATATATTTGTAAAATATAATTTTCAATCGTTATTTTGAATTCTTTTCTTTTTTAAACTTAATTCTTTTATTTATATTAGTCAAGAAAAGTATAGAAAATACTTAAGTACTTAATACTTAATACTTAATACTTAAATACTTAATACTTTTAAGTAGTATAGAAAATAAAAAAATACAGTTATTTTTGGAGTATGTAAAGAATTACGCAACCCAATGAGATACGTAAAATATAAATGAGGTATACTCTGAAGTATAATTTACAGAATCAGGTAGACAATTCCTGATACGTGTTGTTAATTAAATCACAACCACCAACGTACAGCTGTATGTATTCAAATCCGTTTAAAAGTAAATAAATTTTAGTAGGATTTGAACCTCATAACCTTCGACTTCGAAAATAAGTTTAACAACTGATTTGTGAAACGAGTTAATCACTAGAACATCCGGTGAGCTATCTATATTACACATCTGTATTGGTTTTTAAATTAATGTATAATTTGTTATATAAATAATTATTTAAAGTGACTTACATTTTGTTTTGAATTTCTGTGTACGTTCTTTACTTTTCTTTCAATATTGTTAATTTTTTTGCGATAGCTTTCCTCGTTCTGATCTTCTGTCTGTCGGTGATAACTTTGTGAATCATTAGTTTTTTCATGAGTGAATTTGAACCAGTTTTTCTTTTTATGAAGAAGTCAAAACCTTTGATGCGGCTTAAGAAGCTGTTCAAGTAGCAGGACCACTCACGAAAGCAGCAATACATTCTTCAGCTTTGGAAGAGCTAGCAGTTAACCATGGCAAGTGAATTCCAACACAGACATCAAGATAGATCTGGCATTGAATTCTACTTCCTTTCGGACCACAGGAATAGTGCAAATAGAGCTTCTCTGCGGCGACACGAAAATTCCTACAATGCTTCTGCTAGTCCCGGGGCTTCGAGAAGAAATCATCTTAGGACACGACTGGGTGAAGGAACAAGTCGTGTTGGACTACAGTCGTGGCTGGGTTGGGAATTACAGTCCATCTGGGTTGGGAATCCCGCAAAACTGTTTTTGCCACGATCGACCCGAACCAGTGGCATCAAAACAGGACTGGTCAGCAATGAAAAGAACAGCAGCCCCTGAGGTAAAGACAAAATTGGGGACGGTGATGAAGCGGCACCAGGGAGTATGTAACTCCCTTGCAACAGCACTCCCTTGCAAACAATTCAGTCAGCAGTACATGTGATCCGACTTCGGGAAGGAAGCCGGCCGTTTCACTTGCCGATGTACCGGTACAGCAAATAAAAGAAACGGACTATAAGAGAACTAGTGGAAGAGATGCTGAGGTAAGAGGTGATAGAGTCGTTGACATCGCTCTACAACTCTCCAGTAATTATTGTTAAGAAATATGCACACTTCTCCATATTTTTGTTTAGACTTCCGACGCCTGAACAAATCACGGAAGGTGTGGACTCACCACTGCGACTGATCTGTGAGACTATTAATGGCTTGGAAAGCGCCTGTGTCTTCTCGAAATCAACCGTAAAATTGTCTAGTTCTGGATTTTCCACCATTTTATTATGTACAATATTCATTGCTTGCATACATACTGTTCAATTTTAGTCTTTTACGTAATTTTTTTTGAAAGTCTTTTTTCGAATGATTTATTTAGAACTCCCTAAGGAAATTTTAAATCAAATTTAATTTTTCCCTCAAATAATAACATTCAGAAATTATAATACACCATTATGTTTAACACTGAGGAGGGGTGTAATTCTTCTTAATGTTTACTTCATATTTTTTCAATTTATAAGTAATGTTTGGTGAATAAATTTATAAAATGTCAATATATTTTAATGGATTACAAAAAACGGAGGATCAGGAAAAAATCCTGAGGGAGTGAGTGGAAAAGCTTTCACCTTTTTCAATAAGCTTAAGCGAGCTTAAACAAAATACAAAAGCTACTACATTTGAATGACAGGCACGTATATTATTCTCGATATTTCGGTATTTTATAATAAAGAATCAATTTAAAAACAAACACATTATCAAGACATTTCAAATCAATTTAAACAAACAAATTATCAAGACATTTCATTACTTCTTTTATGTACAAGAATATACATAAATTATATATATTTCTGATAAAATAAAATTAATATATATAATTTATGTATAAAGACGAAAATTTTATATAATTTTCAGTGCTTGTGAAAACCTGAATTTATTTTGTATCTTGACCATTTTCAAATCTTTACGTTTTAGGGTCCAACTAGTTCTCTAGACATAAAAAAAATATTTATGTACATAAATAACTGGAAGCAGCAGTGGTCGGCCCATCAAGGGAGCCCTGGTCTGCGGAACCTAGCAGGAGTCGGCCCAGCGCAGGATCGTTTGGGGACAACTGCCGGTAGAAGACGGCCGACGGCGACCCAACACTGCAGAGCTCTGAGGGCCACCAATGCCATGTTTTAGTGGTGACCCAACTGCCACTGAGGGAAAGGTCAGTCCGATTCCAGCATATGAGCCTCAACTCCGAATATAGCCGAGCCGACATCGTCGGAGACCAGCTTCCGTACCCAACAGCCCTTGTTAGGGCTTCCTCGCAAAACACACAAACGACCCTTTTCAGGGTTACTATTCCAAAAAAACTCAAACAGCCGTTTTGAGGGCTAGCATAAGGTTCTAGGGTGCCATTTGCCTTCAAAACCAATCGGCGAAAAGATTAAATAATTACAGTACCAACTGTCATGACAATTTTGCTTTTGCTTGATTTTAATTAGAACACTAGAGAATAGATTTTAGTTTAAAGAATACTGTTTAGGTCATTATTTAAAATTGATGCTTTTAAGTCTTTCTTGATTAGCCGATTTATTCATACTTTTTAATTTAATTTAGTTTAGGTGAGAGATTCTTTCATAATTTATCCTCATCATTTTAGATTTTTGAGCCAGGATTTAAAGGGATGATGTTGTATTGTATAATGTTTGGTTCAGAGATTTACCAATCCTGAAAATTTGCCAAATTTAAAGTATTTCGTTTAAGAAGGTAATATTAAATAATGAGTAATGCATGTTTTATGGTAAAATTAGCAATAATCATTATTTCGACAATAACAAGGATCAGCGTTACAAACCTCATCATATAGATTAACTATTGTGCAGGAATAATTAATTATATAAAGCGGTTTCTGTCAGCGTTCATGAATAAGACGAGGGGGCTTAAATTGGCAGATTATGATAAAATTGTTCTGTTGCTAACAGTGTAATTTAACCTGAAATAAAATTGTATTATTACATTTCCTATTACAAAATAGGAACTTTTTTGTTTAAAATTAAATTTTAAATTTTTTAAAAATTAAATAAAAATTAGTATCGTTAGTATCACTTTTCTTTATACAACTCAGTGTGAAATTCACAAAAACTATTACATTTTTTCCTATTAACTATGTAATTAACCATTAGGAAAAAAAATATCCTTGAATTGGGGAGTTTAGAATCGGTAGTTTGCAATTATCAATCACTACTTTTCAAGAAATAGAATTTTATATAGGAATCACTTTTACCAATCAAAAAGCTAGTATTTTTATTTTGATAAACGTAAGAAATAAATGATGTGGTAACAAGAAAATTGAATTGATTTTTTAAAAACAAAAATCTGAAGTGGAAACCACATAACTTCATTGGACGTACACTAAATTACATACACTTTTTTTTTCATTAAAAACTTTTGATATTTTTTCATATTTTTTGTTATTGAATTACTATTCATCGTAAATTTTTTTTACAATAAGAGGTTAATAATTATTAATAAATCAATATATTTAAATTAAAAAAAATTTAAAAAAAATAAAATAAAAAAAAGATGAAATCTGATTCCAACCGATGTTCCTTCCCCTAAGATCCAAATATTTCATTAATTAAAATTTTATTTGGCTATAACTATGGAAACATAGAAAATAAGTTTCGCATGATTATACCGTTGAAAAGCTCTCAATGAGGGCTTATTTCAGCAGTTAAGAAAAAAATCAAAATCCAATTTCTTTTGGATTTTGGACTTTTTTGAACACTGATTCAGTCGATTGTATTCAAAAGACGCAAAACTAGATGTTACAACAGTCCTAAATCCAAAATTTCAAAATCGTTTTTGAGTTTTGCGACATACCTACGACATACGTATGTACTATACATACTACAATATGTAACGAGTAGACTCTACACGCAAGTATTAAGTTTAAACTCTCTCACCACTGAGAGGCTCACTGCATAAGCCCGTATGAAAAATACACCAATACAAAGTTAACATAAACTCAAACTGGAGTTATGTTGTCTATTATTGATCTTGAATTGATGCGGTAGTTTTGAAAATTTTATACATACATGAGTGGTAGTTTTGTAATCCTCATAATTCAAACTGTATAGAAAATTCAACTCCACCCCCCAATCTCACCACGCAACCGAAAAAAAACCATCAAATTGACGTTATGTTGTCTGTTATCGACCTTAAATTGAGTGTAACTCATGAATGACTGAACCTTCATCAGAACTTCAGACACACTAATACAGAATATCTAAATTTCATATATATTCTTAGTGATTTTTGAACCACAAAAATTTATTTATATATAGTAATAGAATTTTCGTACTCCTTGTACTTCTAAACGCAAAGAAAATTCAATTTTAGACCTCAATCGAAGGGGTGCAAATTTTACACCCTTCAATCGCACGGTGGGGTGTCACCGTACGATCGAAGGTAATCCGTACTTAAAAAAAGGTAAACTAAATCCTCTTCCTCTTATTCTATTATCCCTGATTGCATTTTTTAATGTATAGGAATTTTATAAATACATCAATAATATTAATATGTATCATAATATCAGAAGGGTTATTTTATCACATAACTTACTGTAATCATCTTCCTCGACGAAAGTTACACGAAGTGCAATAGCCATTGGTGCAGCTAATACTCCAGCAACGCTCCAGATTGCAGCAATAAATAATTTTGCTCTTAATTTTGATGGTCTTGCACTGCAAAAGGGAAGAAAACATTGTCAATCTAAAAGAATCAATAATTTTATTAAATTACTTTATTTTACAATTAAGATAAAATTAAATTGTTTATATAGTTGTAACACGATTTTTCACAAATGAATGTATGAAATCCTGGTTAATAATTCGGCTAAGTAAATTTTTTCTTTCTTAACTGATAAGTTAGAATAGCAGCAAGGTTCCTATCCCATATAAAGCTGTAGTAAAAAAATAAACTAATCGATAATGCCAAAAAACTAAATTATTGTGAATGGATTAAACGTTTTATTGACCAAAATTCCGCAGGTATTCTGGACATCACGTTTTTTACAGATAAAGCTTGGTTTCATGTGGGAGGCTATATTAATTCACAAAACGACTGTGGTCGAAAATTAACCTCCATGAAATTACACAAAGCGAAAATTGAAGTCTGAGTCAGTGTGAGTAGAAAAAATGTTAAAAAATCACCATTTTTTTGTAGTTTATTTTAATATTTAATTAGACTCATTTTTTCTCATAAAGTTCAATAGTTTATTATGTAAAAATTTCAAATGGATCGTTGCATAATTAACTGAGGTATTGCGAGTTAAAGTGAAAGTTTTATTAAAACTATGCGTGGTGAAAAAGTTTTATTGATTTTTACATGTTCCAATGTGTGCCAGATGAAAAAAAGTGAAAATTTATATTTTAATTTGGCTCATTTATGATTTATGATTCAATTTATTATTTAAATTATTTATATTTCAGGCTCATTTTTAATGCATAATTATCTGAGATATTGCGAGTTAAAGTGAAAATTTTATTAAAACTATGCGTGGTGAAAAAGTTTTATTGATTTTTACACGTTTCAATGAGCGTCCGACATAAAATGTGAAAATTTATGTTAAGATTTAATTAGGCTCATTTTTCTCAAATTTCAAATACACCGTTGCATAATAAAGAGAAAATTTTATTAAAACTACGCGCGGTGAAAAATTTTTATTGATTTTTACACGTTTCAATGTGCGTCCGACATAAAATGTGAAAATTTATGTTAAGATTTAATTAGGCTCATTTTTCTCAGATAGATCAAATTTCAAATAGATCGTTGCATAATTATCTGAGATATTGCGAGTTAAAGTGAAAATTTTATTAAAACTACGCGCGGTGAAAAATTTTTATTGATTTTTACACGTTTCAATGTGCGTCCGCTTGCGGTGAAAAATACCTTTTTGCATAAACTATCGATAACAATTGGTTTGAAACAGTTACGTTACTCTTGCTACTTTTTCATTTCTAGAGCAACAGCGAAACAAGCAGTGAATCGCAACAGACGACACACGATTGTCGTACTAAAAACCGCAAAAAGGTATCCTTACGAGAGGTATCCATTCCAGTACATTAGCTGATTAAAGCGTAAAGCGTTTGAAAACAAATTATTTCAGTACCTTTTATAAATTACTCCAGTTATTGTAATATCTATTTCTACAAAATAAAAATACAAAGTAATAGCTAAGAAAGTTTCGTCAGTCGACTTTCATAATTCCAGTACACAGCAACTCTTACTCTATTATATAAAGTAGATTTTATTTAAATACATATTTTATAGTTATTGGAATATCTTTAAAATTTAATTTATATTGCCTTGCTTTTTATTTAAGAAATTTTAAATCTTATATTGTTTTCCAAAGGAATACATAACTTAATATCATTTACTACAAATTGAAAACATATAAATTTCTCGTTTATTCTTTATACGCCTAAGGCAGCAATCCCAGAGAAAATAGATTGTAAATAGAAAAACTTACGGAGTTTTAGTTTTTCACTACAAATAAAGATTAAAATTAGTTAAAAATTTCATAGCTGAAATTAGATTCAATGAAATGAGCTTCAGTGAAATTTTTACATATTTTCATTTCAATTAAAAAATTCCATTGAAACTCGATAAATTACTCGTATTATTTAAACAAATCAAAAACACAAATTCTTACCAGGTCTGCACAAAAATTTTGTATTATTTGCAGATATACAAAACAAATTAATTGAGAAAACTAAGAAGTAGAAGTAGAAGTTAAATTATTATAAGCGTGATTTGATGAAATAATTAAAAATTACCAGTAAACCCTACACACAAACATTGTTTAAACTCACTCACCGCTTTAACTTACAGCATAAGCGCGTATGAAAAATACACAAATACAAGATCAATGTAACCTCAAGTTACATATATGTAACCTCAAGTTATATCATCTGTTGTCAACTTTAAATCGAGTGTGCGCAACTCCAAATATACTAGTTCAGCATCTAAATTTCAGTGAAATTAATAAGAGATTTTCGAGTCACAAAACGTTCAAGTTTTTTGAACAAATTGAGTGTAGCACAAAAACGACTCAATTAATCATCAAATTCTCACATGTTCAACTTATAAAGAGTATCTAAATTTCAATTAAATTGATCTAATAGTTTTGTAGATTTGAAATATTCCTACGCTCCTAATACTGTATCTAAAATTATGTATGTGAAAAATTTGAAGATTGGTTGAGTTTTTTTTGAGTTTTCAATTTAAGGTCCACAGCAAACAACGTAACTTTAATGTGAGGTATTTTTTTCGGTTATATAGTGAGATTTGAGAGGTGAAAATGCATTTTATTTACGGTTTGAGGTATGAGATTTTTATACATGAATCAAATTTTCGAAATCAAATTTTCATGTATAAAACTTTCTTGCTCGAAAATCTCCAAAACTACTTTTAGATACTCTTTATGAAAATAAAGTAATAATGAAAACACGTGTTCTGCCCAAAGACAGGTTTTCACATGTCCGCCTTCCATTCTTCTCGATTCTGTGCCATCCATTTCATTTTATAGTAACTGCCTGCCCTTTTTATATTATATACCATTTTCATTCGTCTCCGACCTCTTGCTTTCCTTCTCGTTACAAATCCCTCCAATGCCGCCATCAACAGGCAGTCATTTCTCAGCCAATGCCCCAACCAAATGCATTTTATTCTTTTTATTATTTCGATAATCGCCCTCTCTTCTACCACTCTACGAAGCACCTCCTCATTCCGAAATCTCTCCGTTCAGCTGATGTTTTCCATCCTCCTCCAAACCCACATTTCAAAGGCCTCCAATCTTCTCTCCTCTCCCTTCCTTGTCCATGTCTTTGGGCCACACTCCACGTAAACAAGTTTTTTCCTTAGTTCCAGATCTAGTTTGCTACGTAGCACTCTCCTTATATACAGAACGTTTCATAATGTTCTTCGGAGTTTCGAAAATGTATTAACAAAAAACTATTTCACTCATAAGAATAAAACAAGTACTGTACGAAAGAATACTTCTAATAATAGAATACTTCTATACTTCTTCTAAGCTGTTAGTAAAGTATTTGCTCGCTAGGCGTCGACAGTAGAGAAAATGTCTGCCACGGGAAGCGAGAAGTCATTTTGTTTGTTAGAATTTCACTTGTCAAAGTCAGTAATTTCTCTGCAACGTGTTTCCGTTGAAATTTCATAAGGAGCCACCAAATGACAATTCTATTCGTGCATGGTATAAACAATTCAGTGAAACTGGTTGCTTGTGCAAGCGAAAATCAACTGGTCGTCCATCAACCTCAGAAGTCAATGTCAAACGTTTGCGTGCAAGTTTCATTCGCAGCCCGTCAAAATCGACTGCGGCTGCAGGCAGAGAATTAGGAATTCCGACAAAAACAGTGTGGAGAGTTCTCCGTAAACGTTTATTATGAAAATCGTACCATCTTCAATTAGTCCAGTCTCTTTCTGATGGAGATAAAACACGTAGGCTCGAATTTTGTTTACAGCAAAGTAAACCGTCATAACGTGAGAGTTTGGGGAACTGAAAACCCACACGGTTATGTGCCACACATTATGTGGCACATTCGGGATTCTCCGAAAGTAAACTTTTTTTGTGCGATCTCTCGTGAGATAGTGTATAACCGTAATTTTTGGAAACGACAGTAACAGACATGATATACCTTGATATGTTACAATTATGGCTTATCCCTTAGCTACTCAACAACTTCATTTTCCAGCAAGATGGTTGTCCTCGTTATTTTAATAACGAGGTTCGATAGTACCTTAAAACAACATTACCTCGGTGCTGGATAGGACGTTCGTCTGAAGAAGACCAACACATTATGCTGTGGCCACCAAGATCACCAGATCTCACGTCACGTGATTTCTTTCTCTGAGGTTACGTTAAAGATAGGGTGTTAATCCCACCAATGCCGCACGATATCGCTGAGGTAAAGGATCGCATAATCAATGCAATCAACTCTATCAAAAATGACATGTGTGCCGTGTCACCAGAGGACCACATATTGAACATTTATAGATTTTAACAAAAACTGTTTGATATTGAACATTTATAGATTTTAACAAAAACTGTTTGAGTCCCTGCATCACCTTGTACAACTTTCATTTAGGTAAGTGAAATAATGTTTTTGTACTGAATTTTTGTAACTCCTATTATGAAACGCTCTGTATATAAATAAGGAAATTATATTTTAAGTTAATGGAATTTTTGTACTTCTCAAAAAGAAAATTCATTTCAGTCCGCTAATCCCACGGTGTAACAGAAAGTAATACCGTAATTTTCTTAAATCGAAAAAAAACTTTTTGAAATTTTATTAACACATAAGCCTTCTCTTCTCTCTTATATGAACATTCCACATTAGTCGATAATCGAGGTGCATACCAAAGTACTTCACACTCTCAGTTTGCGGAATCACAACGCCATCAAGGTGGATCCGTGGGCAGTTACTTCTCAATGTGAATGTCCCATAGTTCGTAACATTAATATATATATATATATATATATATATATATATATATATATATTTATTTATTATTAAAAAGTTTAAAAGTGTTCCGAGTTTTACTACAGTGTTGGAATAGATCATTTTGCTCTTTCATTTTTTTATGGTTTTAATTAATATACATGAATTGTGTCAGTATGCAAAATAATGTCTGATACAAAACAACAGCGTATAATAATTTTAGTTGCGGAGAGAATTAATATTTTGTCTTGGATATTAATAATATATTTTATCCAAAGGATATAATATACCATTGTTGTATTAAGGACGGAGGAGTATTTGTACGATCTTAATCCTAGTTATTTATGCTAGGAGAGTTTTTCTTGTAGTATGAATCCATATTCCATTCGTGAGATTAAACTAGTCTCTCTGATTATGAATATTGCGTTTATAATTCTCTATAATATGAGATGCTTCATTTCAGTTTTTTCGTATTAATTTTTTCGCTTTCTTTTTTTAAATAAAAAAATATTTAATTTTAAATATTGTAAAATGGAAGTATTTCTAAGAAAAACCTTTGTTTTTCAGTCTGTTATTATATTTTAAATAATATCATGAAATAAAAAAAAAAGTAAGCAAGTTTGTTATTATTGCAAGAATTTAATTTAATTTTTAAAACGTTTCCCGACAAAGTTTATTAAAAATCTTTAGAATATGGAAATATAACTAAAATATATATAAAATATCATTTGTTATTGTACAGAATTGTATACATTTTTGTTATCTTCTTCTTTAGTTAACAATTCTCAAAAAAGTAAACGAAAATATTCAGAAAACTCGCTATAAAAATTTAGGAATACTGAATCTGTTAGGCAAATTTTATGCTTGAACACAGTAACCTCCTTTATCTCAATTTTTTTAATAGTCATTATCAGATGGCGGATGATTTCATCATGAAAATTACAGGCTTATAAAAGAAAAACCATTCTTCCTCAAAGCATTTTGTTGAATATTGATTAATGATATATATATTAATATTGATATCAATTTTGTGAATATTGATTCAGAATAATCCATTTAACGAATTATCATAATCATATTTGTAATTTAAAATGGCGACTGATATTCTTCTTAGATTAAAATTAATGGAGGAGAGCAATGAAGGTAGTTTTTTTCGTTTTTTTTTTCCGTAGGGGGAGGCAAAATCTCTGCCAGCCGCCGCCAGGCTCGCTCTGACGGCAGTGCAGGCCTCTCACCCGCTAAAAACCTTCCCCTCTATCACGCAGGGACCGGAACCAATCCCTATAGCATGTACTCAACCCCCGCGTGATCATTCGGGCTCTCTTCTATCCGATTCGAAACGACCCCATGGTGTCCCCTGGGGGGCGACTGACGGACGGTGACTCCAGGGAGCCGTCGCCGCCCACCCCCAGAGGCTGTACCCACGATCGTCTTCGGACTCCGTGCCTTGGTTCATCCGTTGATCCATATTCTATCGAAATCTCTCCTCATGCCCCTTTCCACGTATCATGGTGGAGACCACCGTCATTACTTTATCCCACTTGTTCTTGCTGCATCATTACTCTTATTATATTGCTCGCGTCCACTATTCCTTGCTCCACCAGTCCGACTCTCAAATCTCGCCATCTTGGGCAGGAGAACACCACACGTTTCGCGATGTCCTGTTCTCCCGCAATCATGACATTGGTTGGTGATGCTTTTACTTATCCGTTGTAAATAATAACAAAAAAACCCGTGGCCAGACAGGAATTGGCTAAACTCGGAGTTCATGTCTCCATCGAGTTTACGTCGTCAAAACACCATTTACGATAGAAAACATTTGTAGTCTCCCCACTCCATTTGACAGTACCCATTATTATAAATTTATTTACCAGTGGCTACGCATTAGATGCATCTAAATTCACATTTTATTAATGTTTAACTTTAATTACGCTGATAAATATTTAATCACGTTAGTTCTATATAAATTTTCCCATTAACATTTTTTCCCTTTTATTAATGAATAGATTTGTTGATTTTCTATAAAGGAAAAGAGTATTATTTTATAAATACATAAATTTAAAATTTTATCACTTTTAATTAAACACAAAAGATATATTCCTAATTTTAGTTGTATATAGTCAGGTTAAATATTACTATTATTAACAAACTTTGATGTAAGCATTTATCTTTTAGTAAGAAATGCGTAGGTCTTCAGTAGGAAATTTGTTTGAAAACTGTCTATTTTGGGCTGATTTCCAATATAGTGAAAGATAATTTAACTTTGGCTTTGAACTATGTTTACTATTTAACAACGAAAGTTATGTATTAATGACGTTTTCTTGACATTTGTCTCTGAATTTAGGTCAGTATATGTGTGTATATATGTGTGTACCTTTATGTAATTACTCAAGTTATTTATGTATATACTCTGTTATAATGGGGAATTGTAACATTTTCTTGCTGTCTATAGAAGAAAATTTGCTATGAATAATTTAATTATTTCGTAAATTGTAATGACCGTATGCAAGACCTCTACTCGTTAATTATAGGAAACCTACGTGAATTCCGGACATTTTACTATTTATGTTTAAGAAATTAAGTGAGTGTATTAGAATTATTTAATTTATTTTAACTAAGAAAAAAATTAATGATAATGTCAGAGATTTGTTTTACTTTTCCGTGATTGCAATTAGGTGGTACAGTTGTCTTCAAATTATTTTCGGAATGTTTTTTAGTATTGAAAATAATTTCAAATCTTAAGTTAATGTATTGTATTGGCACTGCAAAAAACATTCTTACCGAATACACTTTAATAAAAATTCTCAAGGAAAAGATTTTTCTTACCTGAGTCATCGGGAATGTTGAATTTTACTACAAACGATTATTAAAATTTTCTAAAATTTAGCCTAAAAGATTACCATTTAAAAGATACAATTTAACGACAAAAATGCCTTTTTGTTGAATAAAACAACATAGCTTTTAAAAATTAATTCATGCTTATTCATTCATGCGGGTTCTCTTACAAAACGTGGTAGTATAAAGTTGGAAAATTTGGATTCAAAATATGGTTCGTGAATATGTATGATAGTTTGCTGGGAGTTAAAATATATTTTTTGAAAAGATCTGCGAAGAAATCTTGGATTGAAATTTTAAGTTATGTAGAAGTAGAACACAAAAAGTTGGTATGTAATCATTTGAAATGGTTTGGTCATGTGAGAATGAACAATCCAAGTTACCAAAGTGTATTATGAAATGGTTGGAGAAGAACAATAGTGAATGGGACATACACAACTTTTTATAATGATATAAATGAAATTATGGAAAAATACTATGGAAAATATTATGATATTTAGAATTTGGTAATCTATTATTTGGTACTTAGAAATGCCCGTGATGCAATCCAAGAATCCAATATTTCTGTTAACGAGTGGATGTTAACGATACAGTTAGGTAAAAAAATTTACTATTGATTTGAATGAAAAATTAAGGTAATTCTGATGTATTTCTGATAGTATTAAAATATCTGTTACTTACGAAGCAAAGGAAATAAGTTTCACTACATCATTTCATATATAAAGAAAATTGATAAGGAGTGTTGTTGATAACGATATAAATTGCAGTATATTTTTCTTGAAAAGTAAGTATTCTGTAACTTATTAAATTCTTAATGCTCGAGGCTGCAATTTATTAACAAATTTAAAGGAAGATTCTATATCCTCTGAACCTGAACCTTTTTTTTTTTAAACTGATTTTAAACTTTGTTCTGAATAATTTAAAGAAAATGTTTACTTACTAACCTATCATATCCAAAAAGTTATTCATCCCGAAGTAAAAAAAAAGATTTTAATTAAAATAAATTTTAATATGTAAAATTTTAGTGATCTCAGGGTTTGAATTTTTATTTGAAATGGAATTGGGTTTAATTTTTATTCAATTTTAACTAGAAAGAAAAAAAATTAGTAACAGAAATATTGGATTCTTGAATTGTATCATGGACATTTTTAGATACCAAATACTTGTAATTTGTTAATAAGAGGTATTTTTAATATTCAAAAGAAAACTTAACAAAAGAAATGAAGTAATAAGTACCGTATTACTTAATGAATTAAGCCACGGTACGGTAAAGCAAAAGATTTTAATCGAATTACGTTTGTTTAACCTTAAAAGAACCGGAATATATTTATAATAGAAGTTTCTCCATGAAATGTTTGCAAATTTTCTGTTTCATGTTGTTATATAAAGGAATTTTGGAGGTGTGTTTTGATTTTAATAGTTTCAACTTTATTCTACTAAATCAAACTGATTTTGTTTGAAACACTTTTTTCAATTTTTGTTAACTTAAATTCAAAATAAATTAATAGATACAATCCCAGAAACATATTGTTGTCTGTCTAACTTTTATGAATAGTTAAATAAAAGATAATAATTATTAATTAAAAGTAATTATTAAAGACCTACAAATAATTTATTATTATTATTTGGTGATAAAGATCTATCAGTAGGCCATCATAAACTATAATCGCATAACACACAAGCATTTTTAGATTCAACTAACAAGCAGTCAGGGAATTAATGAACATTAATCTCTGGAAAAATCACTTTTCTTTCTCTGTTTTTCGGCCGATTAGCGTTTGTTAATTACCTTAAGAATTGTGTAATATATTACACAATTCTTCAAAGTTACTTCAAACTGAAATTTTAATAATTTAAATATATATATATATTTATTTTAATTGAATTTTTATTGAAATTAATACATAATACCTTTTAGTAACAAGTTAATTACCTTAAAGGATTGAGTATTGCTCTATGTCTGTCAACTGCAATAGCTGTTAATGTAAATACACTAACATTAACTGTTAATACTTGCACAAACGGGCAGAATGGACACATAAAATCTGGTAGATTCCATCTTTGTAGTAATGCCGCTTGAAACTGTAACATTACAAAAGAAACAATAAAACTAGTTTTTTTAGAATTTCAAAGGATTTATTTTTTTCTAAGCAACGTCCAATATAAATTTATGTAACTTAGCAAAAATTTAAGAAAAAAAAGATCATTAAAACAAATGTTGTAAAAAGAAAATTTGGATTGAGTAAAATGATGTAATGTGTTTATTTGATTTATTTTCTTTCCAAAAGAAATTTTTTTTAGAAAGAGATAAATCTCAAAATTAAAAAAAATATTTATATTTTTAGTTTAATTTAATAAGGTAACACAAATACATCGTATTTATTTAGAAATTACTAATAGTTTAAGTAAAAATAGTTAGTAAATAGTTTAAAAATTAAGGAAAATTAATTCTTCTTCTTCAAGTGGTATCTCCTTTAAGGAGGTCTGCAATCATCATCGCTATTTTGACGTCTGAGTAGGCAGCTCGGATTAATTCAGTGGATGTTGTGCCGAACCAATCCCTCAGTTTCATATGAGGCGTTGTGTGTACTGTCTTCCACACCACCGCTTGAATTGCAGGTTGAAGAATGAAGAGAGATAGCACAGGGCTTAGATAGACATTAGGCCAAAAACAGGCTAATGGAAAGATGGAAGAATATATGGTGAGAAGAGGGGATTGCTAGACGAACTAATACCGGACTTACTAGCTTGGCATAGCAGAAGGTTTGGCGAGATCAATTACTATACGTCGCAGCTGTTTACTGGCCATGGTAACTTTAATGATTACCTACATAGAATCGGAAGAAGACCAGAACCCAAATGTACGTACTGCAACGAGAATGAAACCGCTGAACATATATTTTTTGATTGCGGTAAATGGAACACCTCGAGATATGAAGCTGGAATTGCAGGGAAAAGGCCGGTTGAATTGATAATTTACATGCTCGGCAATGAATTTCAGTGGAAAAGGGTGGATGACTATGTAAGACAAGTGTTCTATCAAAAGGACACAGAGGAGTGGCGAAGGGGGTTTTAGAGTAGGGTAGGGCGGATAGCCACAATGGTGAGAGCCGACATGACTTGGTGAGTCGGCATAAAAGATCCACTGGAGACTCCAGGGGCTGCTAGGATTCTAAAAGAAAATTGAGAAAACAACAGACATCGCGTCTCGACAAATGTTCGGGCGTGGTGTCAAAAGGGCAACTCAAAAGAACTGACCGGCGAGCCGACCTGCCATGCCAAATTTCCAGTCGGTAGGTGGGGAGGCTCGTTAGAGTAAACAGAAACTTCTCTGGATGGCGTAATACCAAACAGTTGGACCGGCCCAGACCGGCCCTGAGGGAAAAAAATTTCCCTCAGTTTGAAGAGAATTCCAGCGTTCAAGTCCTAGTAAAGTCAGTTATTTTTAAATGAATACTAGATCATGGATACCGATGTTCTTTGGTGGTTGGGTTAACCACCAAATTAACCTCACATCTCAAGAATGGTTGAACTGAGACTGTACAACAAGACTACACTTCATTTACAGTCATATATATCATCCTCTGAAGTATTATCTGAAACCGGAGGCTAAACAGTAAAAAGAAAGACTTACGTTTCATATAGGTTAAGAATTGAAAACTATTATAATCGGATATCTCGTTTTTTTGGATAAACATAAATATATCTTATTTAAAAAAAAAATGTATGCAAAAGTTGCTCTTTTTACACTTCAATGAATTGATATCTTTGGTGGGGTGGTAGCGTCTCAGCCTTTCATATGAAAGTCCTGGGTCCGGTCAGGCTTGATATTTTTCATACACTGCAAAATTTCGTTTTCATATACCTTCAAGCCTATTTGGTGATATTTTCAAGAAAAAAAAATGTTTGAAACAATTGTTTTTTACAAACCTTAAAATGGCAGTTATTTTAACTACGTAAAAATAATTATAAATAGTTTAAATACATTCAAAGAAACAGAATTATTATAATTACAGAAACTAATATTATAAATCTGAAATGATATCCGCATTTTAATTAATATATTATTACATAAAAATCAAATCTTAAAATACATTCATATAAAAAAGATAATGACATAAACCAAATAATAACAGAATGACAGAAAAAAAAATTCATAAGCTGATTTGGTACATCAGTATAAGCAAAGATCAAATCTCTGGAAATGTTTTTTTTTTTTTTTTTTTCAAATTACAGCTAGCAAAATATCTCACGTTTCTTTTTGAGAAATAAATGAAATATTATGAAATTCGTGGGACCCAAATTAAGAGAAAATTTTGTTATTTTTTTATATTCTCTCACCTTTTTTTAATTTAAAAAGCAAACGTGTTTTTTATTTTTAAAATTGGAACCAAATAAATTAGGCTAAACGATAGATTTTTATTTACGTAAAAAATTCGTCGTATATTCGTGGATTTATAATATCAGATTAGACTTTACTGGTATGATTTATAAAAAATAAATTTTTAGCTTAAAAATAAGTATTTGTCACACATAAGAAAGTAAATTCTAATAAAGAAATATTAAACTTAAAAAAAATCTAATATGTTGCTAATACAAGTGTGCAACATGAAATTTGTTGGAAGTAGTTTATATATCACACAATATGTTATGTGAACAGATGTTGCCATCCAGATCCAGCCGTTTAGTTATATAGGTAGTTTAAAAATTAAATTAATATAAATTTTCAACTTTTCTATGCCCTTTATTATAATCGTATATTATGTATTTTGATATGGTTATTTTAAAAATCTATATCATAAAATAAAATGATAAATGATTTCATTTTTAAAGTTTTTGAAGCTTCTTGGTTTTTCAAATGAATAATGACAACATTAAGAGCTCACCCTATTCATAGTAGAATTTTTTTAAAACCTTATTTTAATGGATAACTCTAGTATCTAAGAGATTTATTTATAAAATATTGGCTGTTTAAGTTTATGGTTATTTAAGTTATTTGATGAATAAAGGAATGAATCTCGTTTATATTTGAATGATTCTCACTCCTGTAGCGTTGGCAAAAGTTCTGGTATTTTAGTTATTTAAAATTCCCTCTGGGAAATAACTAAACTGAATTTTAATCTTTAATCAGTTCAAGAATTAAATATTTTACGTTTTTGTTTTCAGTGGTTGAACTATTAACCGCCTGGTATTCATTATTAAAACTTCTGCTGGCTTAGTAATAAGTTAGATTGAAATGCGTAATTTTTGCTTTTTAACTGTTTATAATTCTGGTTACTTGGTCAGCACTTGAAATACTATTTTTACAACTTTTCTTTTCATTGTTTTTAAATTTGGTATTTTAGTAGATAAGTCGCATTTTGTATTTAATATTATTTAACACAAAACGGCAATTTGCTTACTGTTTTCATCCTTTATTTTTCTTTTTCTATTATATATATTTTATAATAGAATATATAATATAATATATATATATATATATATATATATATATATATATATATATATATATATATATTTTATATTCTTTTTCTTTTTTTGGTTTAGTAAGAAAAAGAAAAATAAAGGATGAAAACAGTAAGCAAATTGCCGTTTTGTATTAAATATTTTGATACAAAACAAAATATTAAATATTATGATACCAACACGAAACATACCTAATTATTAACAAAAATAAATATTTGTATATAAAGAGAGAATATTTGGAAGAGAGAATATTTGGAAAAAACTATAAGCGAGATTTTTATCTCCTGCTTATTTTTTACCCCTAAAAGTATGAAAAAAGGTGAATTCAGTGAATCCAGAGAAAGAGGTACTAAACATAAAATCCAATATTTTATTAATGTAGAGTGTTTTTGTACCGCAATGCGATGTAACGCATCGTACACTTCAACTTTATGTTAGTTATGGCAGAAAATCCAATTTATTTTTAGTTTGCTGATCCGTATGTTCTATATTCTTTAGTTTATGATCTGAAAATTATTATTTTATTGATTGACTTTATATGTCTCCTCAAATCGTGTTTAATCTTCGAGAAGATTCTATTTTAAGTATATAAATTTAGTACTTAGTAAATTTAGACTCTATAATCTTAAATTATATTCAAAACGCTGTTGAATAATAACTGTTCCACCCTGTTTTTTTTAATTTTTGTCAAATAATTTTATTTTGATAATTAGTTGGTTTTTTAAATTTTAATGTAAAAATTTATTCCTAATTATTTTTTAAATTGATATATTTTCATGTGAAAAGTCTTACTTCTTTCTTTCAATGGTGAAAAGTAATCTTAAGTAATTTGTACGTTAATATAAATACTTTTCTTAGTCAACACCTAATTCCTGTCAAATGTTTCTCTTTCAGTCAAATAAAAATTTCAGTAGATATTGTAACTCAGTAGATGAGTTATTATCAGACTTTATTTTTGTTTATTGCTTCATAAAAAGTAATAATTCATTTGTTATAATAAAATAAATCAGATATGGCCCCACATGACTTCCTTGTACTCCTACTAAATTATATATACTCAATTTTTTAAAAGTAGTCGGAAGAAATAAATACTCTTCGCGGGTTATTTTGAGTTATCAGACTTTATTTTTGTTTATTGCTTCATAAAAAGTAATAATTCATTTGTTATAATAAAATAAATCTGATATGGCCCCACATGACTTCCTTGTACTCCTATTAAATTATATATACTCAATTTTTTAAAACGAAATGTACATAAAATTGTATTTCATTAATAGTACATTTTTTTTACACTCAGAGGTTAATAATTATTAATAAATCGATATTATTTTTGTTGGTTCCAAAGTTATAGCCAAAAAAGGGAAGATATTCGGTTCGAATTCCGACTTCATTAAAGTTAAAAAAAAAGAAATGAAGTCGGAATTCAAACCGAATATCTTCCCTTTTTTGGCTATAACTTTGGAACCAACAAAAATAAGTACCACTTATGATGCATCGTTGAAAAGCTCTCAATGAGGGCTTATGACTGCAGTTAAGGAAAAGTCCAAATTTTCCAAAGAAAATCTAAAATTTTTGAAAACTACCGTTGAAATCTGAAAACCGAAACTTTTTGCGATTACAATACTCCGTACAAGATTGAAAAAGTAGCTATCAGTACCCAATACTAATGTACGGATGTTGTCTAATTAGCTTCGCTATACATGGAGTGTCACAAAAGATGTTGGATCATCAAAAATTGTAAAATCACATAATTGGTTAGCGATTTTATTTAATGTTTAGCAGCTATTTGTTTTAATTATTTTTGTTTAATCGTAAATACAGTATACAAGTAGTTTAGCTTGAACATTCATTAAGTTTATGTTGATTTTGGTATTACATTTTTGAAACAACAAAACTAGACAAAATGTTCTTACTGTAAATGAAACAGTCAGAACATATACCCATACAGTCATTTATGTATGGGTATATGTGCGGTGAATATTTTTTATCTTGAATTTTCATTTTGGATTCAAATCATCGTTAGATAATTACATAAATACGCGATTGGTCGCGTTGTCACTGGGTTCACCTCAAAATAGCCAAATAGGCAAATAAAAATTAATTACCAAATAACGGTGAAAGCTATCAAAGTTGGTTCAAAATCAGAAATATATGGTTTAATAAAAATTATAAAATATATAAATATTAGTTGTGTATGACCAAAAATTGGGGGAAAAATTAACTTTTTAATAATTGAAAAAAATATATATCCTGTAAAACCGTGTGAAGATTTGATCGGCTGTTAAATAATGGCCACGTGATCTTAGGGAACTTAAAACATAAAAAATAACCTTAATATACAATACGACACTACGATAAATACGTAATACGTACAATAACGTCAATACGATAGTAATATACAATAACGACATGGCTGGCATTATTTATCTAATTATATTACAATGACATTTTATATATATATGTGTGTTGTTACCACATGTATGCCTAATTTAATATCGGCGAACGAACACTGTAGCAACTCAGATGTGAGTGGCGCACAGTATACATACGCGCTGATACAAGCACCACTACTCCACGCAGATGACACACAGTTCTAACTATAACGGCGCTGCGGCCCCCACCACTAAAAAAGCGAGCACGAGAGTGAATTTTCATTTCATC
Organism: Lycorma delicatula; assembly: GCF_047948215.1. Taxonomy (NCBI): domain Eukaryota; kingdom Metazoa; phylum Arthropoda; class Insecta; order Hemiptera; family Fulgoridae; genus Lycorma; species Lycorma delicatula. Next base: position 69,787,074 of record NC_134464.1, on the reverse strand, counting down.
GTCAGGCGGATGCCAATATCCTCACTGGAGTGGTACACCTGGCCGGCCCACCGAGGGAGCCGCTGGACACGGACACTACCGCTCCAGCTCGCCGGGCTTCAATCGCCTTGGCCGGCGAACTCAGCAGCAGCAGCCGGCCCAGCGTGGGATCACTCGGGAGAACCGCTTCGGTCACGCCGGCGAACATGACCGAGGCCGATCCGATGCTGCGGTCTGATTCCAAAGGATGAAGTAATGTATAATAATGTAATGTGTAATAATTTGAGTTATGTAGAAGTTAGAGAAAATAACCTAATAGAAAATAATAGATTCGATTTTAAAGAATATAAAATTTAAAAATTTTAAAAACCTTATTTTAAAAACCTTAAAATTTGAATTATTAAAAAAATTACTTCTAGTAAATTTCAAATTATTAGAACATAACATTTTTCTGGGCGTGAATAAAGGAAAAATTGAATAATTGTTTTTTCATACAGTTTTTTTTCCCATGAAGAAACGAAGAATCTTTCAGAATATGTTTTCCTAGTAATGAAAAAAGTTCTTATTAACTTTGGTGTGCAGACACTAGTTACGGTTAGCGGAAAAATATCCGACATAAAACATGGTGTCAAAAACAAGTTTTTTTTACGTTTGTAGTACAATACCTTTGTTAAATGATTAATAAATATGAAAGATTTAGTAATAAAACTTAGCGAAAATTTAATTTTGTGAAAAGAAGTAAATACAGACTAAATATAAACTATAAAAAGGAAATAACTACTAAAACTTTTTTTTTATTATTGAAACAAAACAGATGAAATAAATTTAACCAAACGTTTCTTGACCTATGTTTATATGAACTTTTTCCATTATTTTCACCAGTAGAAGATGTCCTGAAAGTTTCTCCGTTTCTTTGTTGGAGACTCTATACAGTATTCTTATATTAGGTAGCAGATTTATGCAATTAAAAAATAATTAAATTTCTTACCTGAAATGGTATTGCAAAAAGTCCAATAACAATATCCGCTAAAGCTAGATTTGCTATAAAACAATTGGTAACATTTTGCATACGCCTGCTTGTAGCTACTATCCACATTACTAAAGAATTACCAACCACAGCCAACACTGATATTGTTCCATAGAACACGGATAGTAGTAATATCAAACCGAGTGGTACTTCATATAAAGATTCCGCATCTTCTGAAAAAAAAAAATTGTACATGATTTATAACTCATAATTTTTATTATTTTATTTTATATATATATAAATTTGTTTGTATCCATAGAAACAACAGTTTTCTTTTTGCATCAAGCACCACAGAAAGTTCTTGCTTTTTATGCTTAATGAAACGAAAATTTTTGTTAAAACTTTAATTTATGTTATAAATAAAGGTTTCAACATTTTGCATTTGCTGATGACAGGATTACAAGAAGAAGAAGAAGCAATTGCCGAAATTGATCTTAAAATTATAGCTGAACATAAACGGAAACATTAAAAAACTTCAACAAAAATATAATAGCGTAGTGAGCAAACGTAGGTTACTTTCCGAACTGCCCACGTAAAGTTTTTTCCAAGCCATGGATTTTTAAATAACTAATGGATTAATAATCTCTTTGGTAACAAAACGCTGATATGACAAAAAATTTTAATTTAGACCAACAGATTTAAATACTTATTCTTTCTGGTTTAAAATAGCGTTCATATGAATGACTGTTGGGTAAAGTTAACAAAAATAAAGGAAAACACAGCTCGTATTTGCCAAAAGAAATTGGACTTTAATTAGAAAGAAAACAAAAGAACTTATGTTAAATCATAACCTTAACAATTTAATAAACATAATAAATATCAGCTGAATCAACATATATTAAAATGAGAAAATACATGAATATACATTTTTTAATTACACAATTTAACAAAGCCTGAAAACAAGAGAACATAACACCTTAAAACAGTTGTACTACTGACATATACTGTAATATGAAAATTAGCAATGAACAGATGTCATTAACATAGACAAATAAATTTCAACGATTCTTATTATTGGCACTGGCTTTTCCTGATTTATAAACAACAAACTTAGCATTAAGTAATTCAAACATGTAATTCTACTTTAATGTAGAATAAAGGCCACAATAATATTCTAGTACAAAAAGAGTTATTACAATATAATCACATTAAAATAAGTAATAACATATAAATAGTGTTCATTTTAGTAAATAAGCATTCTTACAAAGTCCTATAAAGTCCTAATTACAAAGTCCTAAAGCATAACTGGACATCAGGAGTAATTTGCTTTAGGTTATTTTAAGAGAAGTAATATGAATACAGTTCATGAGTAGAAAATAAATAATCTCGGTGATTAACAAGTTACAAGATTAAATGATAGAGTTAATTACAATAACAACAAAATAATTAAGCACGTAAAATAGGTTGCAGCTGAACGACGACACAACCTTATATAAGCCACCTGTCGTGAATAAATGGTTTTTAAACTAAACTTGAAATTGAAATGCGTAAAGGTACGATGAACTGAATGTACCACAAATTTTAATGATAAAATAACTGTTTAACGTAATAAATAATGAAAATTGAACTTGCCCTGTAGCACACAAATATTAGCAAGAGACGAACTCGTGAATGAAGGTAAATGAATACATACTGTAATCCTGGGCGTAGTCCGCAGTGGTGTATCAGGAATACAGGAGTGAGACGTGGTTTAGAGGTTAAACAGGACGTGGCGTCTCAACGAGTTTGGAGAGATTCTGCATCGATGAAAATTGTAGTAAGCAGCTGGAGAAGAGAACGGCGTCGATAGAATTGGCAGTTTGTAGTGATTGGCACACATTTAACAGAGACGTAATATACAGAATTTGAAGATTAAACTTGACAAAGAAACGAGGCAAAACAAAACATAGAGATCGGTGAAGTTACGAGACACTGCTGAGTAGAGCTAGAAAATATTTCGACAGAGAAATACCGCAACGTTTATGCGAGTATGAATGCGATGAAAATATTATCACAAAGTTTGAGAGAGAAATATGCGACTTTACATGGTGAAGGTCTGATCTACTCTAGACGAGAGAGCGAGAACGATCCACAAATGGTGAGAGACAGATTTGAACTGCAACTGTACGAGATGGAGAAGACCGAGTCCTGGGTCCGCACACTACGAAAGTCTATTCTGGACTGAAGAAATAATGGCGTGATGAGAAGAGAGGGAAACAAAGAGGGCAATAAACCGACGAGAGTGTGTGTGTTGACAACAAGAGCCTAGTGTGCTCTTGGTATTAGTTTGGGTAAGAAAGAACATATCGAAAACTAATATTATAAGCAAGCAGACCATTAAAAAAGTTACGTAAGAGTGATAAAATAAATTCTGAATATGCAAGTTGAAGAAATGACATCAGGGCAGACAAAGAGAAATAGATTTCTAGGATTATGACAATATTAAAATTAGTGATAACAACAAACAGCTAAATCTATGACAATATTAAAATTAGCAACAACAACATTAGCTATTTAACCACATTAGCTTTAGCTAATGTGGTTTAATAGAAATTGCTTTTATGAAACATTGCGAGCACAGCAGATAAGATAAAGACAAAAAACATTATTGAAATAAAACAACTTTACACATTGGCGTAAACAATGGCCTAAAGCAATTTAGGTCATAGGTTTAAACCAGTGCGATAATAGATACTTTGTTTCAAAATAAATGTTTCAAAACATTTTTACTTCCGTAAAGGAAGTATTGCGATCGTGAATAATTTCGGCTTTCAGATTTCAGCGGAAATATCCGCTGGTCTGCAAACGATTGCAATCGACTGGAGTAAAAATGTCCAAAAAAGCCCAAAATAAAAAAAAACATTTGACTTTTTCTTAACTGTAGTTAATAATAATTTAATGAAATATTTGGATCGCACAAGGGGAAGGTACATCGGTTCAATTCCTACTTCACTTTCTTTTTTCTAACTGTTTTTTATATTTAGATATATTAATTTATTAATAATTATTAATCTCTTATTGTAAAAAATGTGTAAATGTAATTTAAGCGTACAAGGAAGTCATATGTGCCCACATCAAGTTTTTCGTGTACAGCAGCTAAAATTATACATTTTTTATTTTTAGGAAAAGATAAAATTATTTAAAAAAAAAAAATAAATAGCAAACGTTTGATAGAAAATAATAATATACAGTATTAAAATAAATAAATCAAATATTAAATTACAAGGAAAAAATCATAAAAAAATATGAAGAAATGAGATTGAAAAAAGAGCTTATAATTGCATTATTAATTCTATAGGGTAGGACTACATTGAGAAATCTTGTAAAATTGTTGTTTTCACTTACCAGAAAAAGATGATAAAATGATGTTTTTCATATTGCAACTAGTTTTCTGGTCTGTATTATATTTTATAATAATAATATCGCATATTTTACGATACATCATATTTTCAGTTCTGTTATTGCTATTTTTAATTTCACAGGTCGGTTTTAAATGCAAAATTAAATTTGAAAATTATCTGCAATATTATACTCACCTTGTAATTTCTTCATTTTTTGATATTTTTTTGTTAAGAGCAGTTAAACTTGCTACCACTAAAATTTTTATCGCTCGTACATACGTATTTATTACAAAATTCGAATTTTAATATTACAAGATTCACTAAAAGTGAAAGTCAATTTTTTATATCACACAACACTATAACAAGTTTCTTTTTACTATCTTCACTTGTAAAGTTGGTTACGTTTAAAAAATTTTCATATTTTACATAAAATTAAGTGATGTAGTATTTTATTACTTGGAATGGTCTAAAATTATGTGGTTATCTTTTTATCTTTTTAACAAACACTATTCGTTCTCCAACTAACCTACTGCATCGAGAATTGCTATTCGATAATGTATAAATCAATAATGAAATAAATCGTAACGTTTTAAAGAGTTTTAACTGTTTGTAAAAATTCGTTATTAATAAAAAAATTATATTAATTCTTAACGTAACATAAGTATAAACAAAAAATAACCGAAGAATTACTCAAATCAAAGAAAGGTTTTTCCGTGAAAATATTTTTTTAGAGAAGTTGGGGTAGTATGTCGTCTATTATTTTAACACTATTATATTTATAATAGTGTATACTTTGTTAATTAATGTATATTTAACAAAGTAGTGGCTAAATTTTAATGTAAAAGTATCATTAAATAAGAAGTAGAAATTTTAAATAATATTTTGGTAATAACAAGCAAAACATAAACATCCACGGAAACATATTACTGGCTATGTAATAAGATATTCTATATTTCTAAAAAAATTGAGATATGGATACTAAATTGTATTTAACTTTCATAATTTATTTAATATACATATAATTTAATCAAATATTGTAGAAATTTAATCACGAAACTTTATGTATTAATAGAAATTTTAATAAAGAATTTAATGTAAATATAAATTGCATTTGTACGAATATTTTTTTAAAAATATTCTTTACCCAATTTGAATTGATTCATTATGTTATTCGTTCATAAAATTGGATAATAGCTGATTGGTAGAATTTAGAGCTAGTGTGCTACTTTGATCTACATTCAAACCCTTTAAAAAAAAATTGATGTGAGCATGACTTCCTTGTACGCCTATTAAACTATGTATACACATTGTTTTAAAATGAGAAGTGTATAAAATTTTGTTTCATTAATTGTAAAACTGTTTTTACAATTATATGTTAATAATTATTAATAAATCATATTATTTTAATAAAAAAAAATTAAACAAAAAAAGGAGATGAAGCCTGACTCGAACCGATGTGTCTTCCCCTTCTAAGATACAAATATTTCATTAATTAAAATTTTATTTGGCTATAATTCTGGAACCAATGAAAATAGGTACTGCAGTTAAGAAAAACTTGAAATTCTAAGTGTTTTGGATTTTGGGCTTTTTTTTTATTTTGTTTGGACACTTTGGTTCCAGTCAATTGTAATTAAAAGAGGAGGTGCACAACTATATGTTACAACAGTTCTAAATACAAAATTTCAACATCCTACAGCTAATCGTACGTAGAGATGTCACGCCGAAACTCGAAAAAATGGATTTAGGGATGGCCAAAATGGATATTTCCCTTGAAATATGAAAAATTAATTTTTTCGCGATCACAATACTTCCTTCACTTTGGAGGTTTTCTCAACAGATTTTTTCCTAGTATTCGGCAAAATTAAATATTGCATTATATTGTTATATCATTATAATGAAGTTCATATTAATTAAATTAAATAAATATTCTGACAAATAAATAGTTTTGCGATTTTTTTTTTTTAATTTGTTGTTGGTTTTACACGAAAATTATCGTATGTTTAAACTTATGGTTTTTGTTTTACACACTTATTTTTTATGAATTTTTTAGTGTTTTATTTTTATATTTTTCAAACTTTTCTTAAATTAATAAATTTTCTCAAATAGTGCAATGCAGCTTTCCGACGCTTTCTGTTCCAGACTATTATTTTATTCTCGAAATATTTATGATGAAGTATATCTTTATGTAAATATTACCCAAAATTGTTTTTTACTGTAGAATTCCGAATACAGAGTAGAATTAGGATTATAATTAATGTATTAAACAAAGGATTGTGTTTTGTATTTTTTTAAGTTCTTAACTCCTCTAAGGCTTTAATTTTTCCCTTTCTAACTACTATATTTTAAAGCTTCATTCAGCTGTTTTTTATTGTAAAATATTGTAAAGTTATCACATACGTAAAAACGAATGAGTGTAACTTTTTCTTGTGTATGTGTTATAAATTGAAAAGGTATTGATTTACTTTTACAAATGTAGGAAAGATGAAGGGATTTTCAAGAGATATTGTATTGACGTCATGTCCTGAAGGAATAAAAGTTTGAACTAGACCGTGGATGACACGGTTAGAAAACATTTACTACGAGAGGGTTACGTTGGAAAGAATTAGATTTTACTGAAAAAGAACGAAAAGAATGAATTGAGAAGTAAGAGTCCGTGATTCTATTTCGATTTTTCTTATTATTTTTGCTTTTTTGAAGGGAACTCTTTAATAAGCTTTGCAGAACGTAAAATATAGAAAATGAAAGTAAACTAAAGTATAAAATTCATCTAGTTAATATATATATATATATATATATATATATATATATATATATATATATATATATATATATATATATATATATGTTAAATAAAAATTGTAATTAATTGATTAAAAAACTGTTTAATAAAAGGAATAATAGTTTATTAAATAAATGCGACTAACAAAAAGGATAAATTATTTTATTTTTCTTTAATAAGATTTTCTTTTTTAATCAACTGTAAAAGAAGTGAATACAGTTTATTTTTTCGTTTTAAACTTTTTCTTTTGCACTTTTTTTACACTTTCCTTTTTCTTTACAATATCTTTTTATTTTTAAAATTTTATGATTAATTAACTACATCAAAACACATTATTATTGCTCTCAATAAATATTAAAAAAATATTTTTTAAAGAATTATGTTAATTTTTTTATAAAAAAATAAATACATTTTGCGTTAAAACAATAATGTAAGCAATATTATAGATATTGTAGTAGCAAAAAAATTCAATTACTTTAATATAATACGTAGTAACGTTAAGCATATAATTTTTATTTAACAATAGCAAACTGAAATTTTAAATAGATTATAATATTTTTTTTATTATATGGTTACAATATTATTTTTATACATTTTGTTCAAACAAATAACTTTTTAAATATAAACTGGTTTAAATTCTCAAAGTATAAAAAACTTATATAATTTTTTTAAATTTATTTTACGTTGTATCATTGCATACATAACCTATAAAAAAAAGAAAGATGCATCCAATATGGAAAAGTGGAAACGATCTCAAGAAGAAGGTAAAATATTTGTTATACGAAAGTATAAAATAAATTTAAACCGACTGTACATCATTTGTCTACGTTATCTTTCTTTAATTGTAACTAGGCTGTAGGCTTCTTTGTTTTGGGTTCTTAGCATATTTTCATTTGAACGAGTACTTTGAGGATGTAGTTATTTTCATTAAAAATTTTACTAAAAATAAAAAATGAAATATATTTTTCCAAAAACCTAAAATTAAAACCATTCTAAAAACCGCATTATATCATATTGAATATAAACCGCATTTTATCATATTGAATATTAATAAAATAAATTCTAAACAATTATAGCTTTAAAAATAATCGTTTCTTAAGTCGTGTGCTGGGTTTGTGTTCTTAAGTCGTGGGTGTGTAACATTGGTGAATAGAATCAATCATAGTACGTTTGCACCTAAAATAGAAGTTTGGTCTGTGCATGTGTGGTGCACTAAATGGTAAGCGGCAAAACTCCAGAGCATAAAGATTTTTGTTTATATTTACCTTTCTTCTTCTCGTACTGTCATTAGATCTGTGAAATCGATGGGGCTTTGGTCTAACCGTACAAGCAGGATATTTTATAGCTGCTGGACTGTAGTGGTACAAGATATTTGATTGGCTGAGTCGACGAATTGTATTGATTACATTACGATCATTAGGATTGGATTGGTGGCTTTGACTAGGATTGGTTGCTCTGATTTCACCCTTCTCATCTCTCTTTAGCCTTCGGATCTGTTAGCTGAAGTAATCGAATCTGTAATGGCGGTAAAAGAGCCACGTCTAAGGGAAGGTCCTTGTATAGATTTATACAGGATCTGGGGAGATGGTATTCCTCTCCTTTGGTTTTTAAGGGCAACGGGAGCCCGAGTGCTCTCCAACCATGTGAATTTAAACCAATTTTGTTTCGGTTCCACCCGACAGCTGATGAGCTGTGCGTCTGCGGGGAGGTCCAATCGAACGAACACATGTTATTCGATTACCCAGCTCTTGGGGAAGCCAGGACTCAGGCCTCCCTAGAAGTTAAAGGTCAATGGGAAAATTAGCCAGTCACAAGCGGCGAATCAATGTGGTGAGAGCCGCAATGTCGGTACCTAAGGGAAAAGACTCCAACTGCACTGCTGTAGGAAGCTAACCGAGAGATACGGCTGGCTCCAGATTAAGGCTCCAAGCGCTTTAATGGTGGACAGGTACTTGCTGGCGCATTCAGCGTCCTAGGCGTGGCAGCAAACTTCTGTTCTTGATTAAATAAATTTAATTATTGATAGTCATAAATGTTTTAGTAGTTGACGTTGTGCGCCTACCCATTTCAGTGATATGACAAGTGGGCGGTGGGACATGCAAGCGAGTGGTGTATGGTACCACGCTTATTCCGCTCACGTATTTAGGTTAGCTCTAGGGGCTAGTTAGGACACTGGTCGCTAAACTGTTTTGTGGCTCAGTAGCCGTTTGTGGCACAGACATTCGGTCTTTAGGGCGATCGATGGGGTGGTGGCGGTAGAAATGCCAAGCAAACCAAAGGGCGGTAAAACGAAAATGTTTGAGATATGAGAGTATGAATATGAATTGTCATTAGTTTACTTTTTATAGGCTTAACTGTGGGAGGAGTTGAATCGAGTTTTGTGTCTTATTGCATTCTATTTACCTATGTTAGGTTACTGTTACCAATAGGCTAAAGTTAAATAAATTTCACAAGATTGCACTTTTATAAAAAACTCGCGAATTCCGGTAACGTAATCTTTTACATACTCCTACATTAGCCTCTGCCATAAGAAGGTTTCTTAAATAAATTTATAAATTTGTACGAATTTTTTTTAATGCTTACACATTAAATTATACCTGCGCTTGAAAAGTAAAATGATGTAACATACGTGAAATGATACCTGGTATGAAATGTTAATAGGATTGCATATTTACTGGGGAATATCATTAACTTATACACAATTCATAACAATATTTCACAAGTATATCACATTATGATATTGACAATATACACTTGTTTTTGCTATTACAATGATTTTGAATATAACAACCAATAATATATCAAAATGGTTTGTTGTTTTTAAACAGAAATTTATGAGAGTGTGTTTCAGTGTTTATAAAGATGACCGTGTGTTTTAATTATAATACAATTTTATTAGTGCTTATTAATATGTAAATATTTCAAACATTTGTATGCTAATCTGTAACCGCATACGGAAATGTTATATAAGTGTATACTTGCAATGTGATTAATTCATTCATAGAAATCACCATTAACAATTTATGATGAGTTTCCTTAACAATGATGCCGTAGAACTTATATTGTAATTGACTATTATATTACAGCATGATATTGTCGGATTAAAAAAAGAAAAATTGAGAACGAAATAAATAAAATTGAAAATCGATGAAATTGATATTTTAATTCTTTGCCGCAAAAAATTATTAAAATTAAACACATATACGACAAAGTCGACAATTTACCTACCAAACATCTTTATATTTTGCAACAATCACTCGAAAAAACTTTAATATTCTAATACCGATTAACATTCATATTTCTTTAGCGAAATTCATATATTTAATTTTGATATACTGGGAAAACGAAAGTCCGAAACAATTTTCAAAATGGTATAAAGCAAGGTTTCGAAAAGGATAAGTAGTTTCGTTATTAGGTGTCCTCAATTCTGGTGGTCCCGTTTTTTAAACGTACCAAGACTAAAAATCACTCAGTCGGGTAAAGTATCTATGCTTTAGATACTTTACGATTGCAGCTAGGGAATTCTCGACTAATGATTATAATATATTACAGACTTTTGTCTATATTATATTTTAATAAAATACATTAAATAACCAACTACGACTATTGATGCAGAACCCGTACGATTATTTCCGATGATGAATATACGTTGTTGAAATATTTACATAGTAAAAGAATGGATTTTGCTGAAAAATATATTGTTAAAAAGCGGGGGGTTAAAAATATGGTATTCCTTGGACGTTCCAGCTTACTCTGAAAGTAAGAATGCTTTTGAATCAGAACCAGGACATTCCATACTACTGAGGAAGTATTAAAGAGAATCGAAGAAAACAGAAAAATTCTAAATATGATTGATTGTAGGAAAAGGAACTGAATAGAACACTGTACGAGAAACGGTTGTTTGTTAGTGGATGTGATAGAAGGCTTCGTGAATAGAAACAAAGGAAGACATTTCAAATGATGAGTGGGATTATGGAAAAGTGAAAATATGCTGAAACAAAGAGATAAGGAAAGGTTAAAATAAGGTGGAGCGCAGCAGCTGTGACAGGATCTTTTTTTCGGACCTTTTTTAACTACTCAGGGTAACGGGTAATCGCCTAGGAGACGCTGCCTTGGTCGGCCCTGAGTGAAGTGGCTATAGATTAACCCTCCTCTGCATGCAGCTAACATCGCTATCCTGCCCGTCGGGGTCCCTCCTGGTTCATTGAGACATCATGACCAACGCTTCTGGTTGACACGACACCCTGCCCAGAAAGGCTACCCTTCCCGTTCCTATGCTCCAATCAGGGTCCTGCTATGCACCCCGTGTATACCCCACGAATTGTGCCCCCGCCTCAAACACTTTGAGAGTCCTCAATTCTTAATCGGAGCGCCCCAATCCAACCACTCTTGCATGTGGGTGGACTAGAAACGTCCTTAGATTTGAGGCTACCTCAATAAGGAATAAAGAGAAATGATTTGATCACAATACATTAGTAAGATTCAAAGTTTTTTTTGCTATTAGTTAATGAAAAGAGGAAATATGAATTTTTTCTAAGGTTTTTAACGAATATTATGGAATCTGATATTCGTTAATTTGGTAACCATAAAACTTCAACAAGTGCATACTAAACACTATGAACTTTTTAAATCGCTCTAAAAACCATCTTATTTTTTTAAATAAAATGAAAAATTACTGTGGTATTATTGTTTTTAGAACATAATGACATTCTAGCCGGTGGTTGTGGAGGGGGGGAATTAAAAATATAGATAAAATGTCTCTTATTTCTGTCCATTAATTCCGTAATTATTCATAATAAAATATTCTAAGTGTTCATAATAGTATATAAGTAGTCGATACTTTTAAGTTCTGGTAAGATGAAAGGAAGTCTACTTTAAAATTAAGGGATAGATTCCAAAAGAAAAAAACTCGATAGGGTACAATTTCTTAGAAAGATGATGTATAAACATATTATGTTTATCTTTGTTCTTCATTACTTGTAGATTTATTACCAATATTTCATCATATTAAATTAATCTTTATTATTATGTATAACATAAAAATTAAAAACGGGAAAACTAAGACCCCCTCTTAATATGAAAGCATAGTACATGGTTCTACGTAACATAAATGGATAAATAATGGAAAATTTTATCTAACTTATTAGGAAACTACAAAGAAGTTACAAAGTTTATTAATTAAGAACTGTATTTTAATAAGATTTAAGTCTTTTAACTTCAAATAATATCGTCGAAGAGCAAAGAAAATAACTCGTGATGACATCAACATTGATTTTTCTTTATATAAGTGAAAAGTGAAGTATCGATATAAGTATACTTATAGCCAATGTAACAGGAAAGAGAAAGGACAAACCACTGGTATAGCTATTTATCAAGCCAATATTAAAAAGAGAGCGCGAAAAAATCCATTTACCTTTAAAGTCAACATACCATGGTTATATTACTTTGTTTATAACTCAAATTTAATCTCAGCTAATATATATATAATCTTTTGCTTTAAACTGTTATTTCATTTTGCTGAATAACATCAGGTTATATATCAAAATGAAAACGTAATTTAGTGCTAAGTAATGAATAGGAAAAAGAATGTCTTCGAGCTATTAAATAAATTAACATTTCATTCTAATAGGTACGTAATAATACAACATATACATGACGAAAAGAGTAAGAATGTTACTTTGTAAGAGACTATTAAGGTAAATAGTAATATATTTTTGTGTATAAAAATGTTTAATTTAAGAAAAATTATTTATGATAATCCTAATTGGTTCATACATTTGCTCATCTGAATCACGAACATGTTTTAATTACAATATATATATATATATATATATATATATATACATTTTTTCAATTTATTTCTATAACAATAAATTTCATAAAATTTGTTTAGCTCTCAAAGTAATTGAATAAATTATTTCATATTAATGGTTAGTTAATATTTATGTTTATCTTCTTAATTAATAAAAATACAGTAGTTTTCGTAGTATCCATATTTTCTCTGAAACTTACCTTTTCATCATTTAATGCCCTTTCAAATGATGGTTTATACATTAATATTTTCCATAAATTATTTTCGCTGTAAGAAATATCAAGCTGATAATAAGATACTAATTATATTTTTTGTGGCAAATATTTGTAATAGCTTTAATGTACCTAATTTTACCTTATATATGAAGCCGAAAGTTTGTCTCTGTTTTATTTCGCACCTTGTGAGAACGAAGCGATCGATTGCTTTCAAATTTGCAAGATATATTTGTATTTCCAAAGAAGGTTTTAAATCATAGACCGAGGCTCTAGTCCTCTGGTGTGTAAAGTTGTAAATTAAAGATGTTCATTAAAAATAAAAAGATTAATCTTTTATTCATTGTTAGATTTCTGTCATATGGCAACAGAAATAATTTATGAATTTTTCGTCGTCAAAGGCATTTATACTTTAGTTACCCTGGATTTTAGGTAGCTAGCTTTACAGATTTTATTCTGTATTTTATATTTTGGTTCCTTTATCAGATTTCCATAAAGCCTAAATACTTTAATTGTTATTTATCAGTATTATCCAACCACAATGGTACCAGCGGAGCCCTCTGACTAGATGGGAATGACAAGCAAGGTGAGCCCTGTGGTAATGATGAGCAAAGCGAGGTCTGTAGCCCCGGGAGGTCCCCAGGGAGTTGCTAGTTCGACTTAAGGGTTCGCCTGATCTACCTGGGCCTGCTCACATGCATAACTACAGAGTTATGCGTGTGAGGAGGCGCACCCTCTTGTTGCCAAACAAAATTCTCTGGTCCATCTTTTATTTAAGGAAAGAACCATGCACGCAGTATATCCAAACATCAACCTCTCTTACGTTTGCTTCAGAAAAAAAATAACGGAGCATAAACTTGTCGGGGATTTTTACACAGTTTGGGGAGTAGCGCATTGTAAGAGTTGATGGTGATTTTCTGACTACCAGATACGGCCAATAAGTCTGCTAAATATTTCACTGAGATGAGGTGCTGACTCGTCATTAAATACTGTACCAGTAATAAAGTCCTCATCTTCTTGCTGTAATATATCAATTGCGAAGGCGATATGCACGTTGATAGGCTTCAAAGACTGTAACAGCTGTCAGCGGTATGGACGCATATATGTAAGCGTTTTGTTTAAAACATTCTACATTTTCATAACCGGAATTGGTAGTTAGCGCATAAATATGCATTGAAAAGGAGTTTGATCTACTTTTAGTTAATTTGTTTTATTAATTGTTGTAATTTGTATTATTAAAATATGTAGAAAGAAACATTTAAAAGAAAATATTGAGATTGATTTATACGAAGAATAACTGAACGTATAAATTTACCACAGTACATAAATCAATAGCATCAAACCAGTTAAATAACGATGAATTAATTTATGATTTTAAAAAGTTAAAAATTACACTCACAGTTTTAAATTTCGCTTAAATATACTTTTCTCATTAAAAATATTTAGTTTTATTAATTCATGTTACTGAGGAATAATTTGAGGCCAAATTGATCTCAGTTATATCTTAAAATAAACTACTTTTAATAAGATTTGTATTCTTTACATTTATAATTTTAAAATAAAATTATTATGTACAACAAACTGCTGATCAGGGCTAGCTTCTTCAATACTGTTAGAGCTAGCTAAAATTAATTTTTTATACGTTGAATGTGAAAAAAATGAAATCGATAGTTTCTTCAATTAAAATGAACCATTAACTGCAGTTGAATAATTTTAACTTTAATCAATAATTTTAATCACATAAAATAATGTGATTTTATTAACTGATAAACTATTGCAATTTAATAGATGATTTATAAATGAAATGTAAAAATAATGCATCATACTGTATAGCAAATAACAAATAAAAGAGTTTGATTTAGAGATTATATTAATGATTACAATAATGATATCTTTGATTTATCATTATCTACATGCTATTTTAAAAACATGCAAGGTATAACAAACGACGGAAAAGTAAAAAAAAGCCTTTTTATTTCATGTTAACTTAATCATAACTTAATATTTAAATAATATAATTCTCAGCAATGATGCAATTATTTATACAATTTAAATAAAAATGATTAAACTTTAATATTTGTTAACTAAGAAGTTTTTGATTTTTTAATACGAATTAATTATTTCTCTTAAGCTTTTCAACAAATGTTTAAACTGTAATTCATTTTTGATGATAAATTTAAATAAAAAATTAACTTTCATAAGAGAATTTCTTTCTTTAAAAAAAAAACATTACCATAGAACATTATATAAAAAGAAATTTATTCATTAAATATTTAAAAACGTAATAATTTTTATTAAAAACAAAATTTAAGCCGGAGATTCTTAAGGATACAGATCTAATACCGAAATTTTTCACCGAGAGATTGACATTCCTAATTCCTAAGACGACTTCACCAGCAGAGGATCCTCTTATTACCGTCCTTCACTTGTATCCATACAATACACATATATTGTATAAGATAATAATGTCCATCACATATGCCAAAATTGGCGAACATATTAGAAGGCATCAACTTATAATGGATAAAGATAATGGCTGTAACGTTTGCAAGAAAGTATCACACATTCCATTCCTCTGGTTCCGCTAAGAGCAATCGAAGTATTTTGTATACAGCGTATATAAATTACAAGCAGGATTTCGACTCTGAGCCGCACTCCTAGCTTGTATAGATGATGTATATACTATTTGTATAGATGATGGTTCTATACTAAATAGACCCAGTGATTGTAGATTTTGTGCGATGCACTACAGATAGGTGGCGTACGACCCTTCGGTTGGCCGCCTCAATAAAGCGACCACAAAGATCGGTAGAATGATGACATCTAGAGGAATATTTCAGGGTGATGCATTTAGTGCTCTTTGGTTTTCTCTTGCACATAACCCGCTTTGGAGCTTGCTGAAGTCAGCCAGCAGTGTAGTCATGTATGTGGACGAAATCAAACTATTTTCAGGGACTTAAAACGGTGGGGGTTCCACCTGCTCGGAAATTCAGTGTTGATATATGCGTGAGATTTGGCCTAGATAAATGCAGGCTCAATACAATGAGAAGGGGAGGTGGGCACGGATCGATGGTAGTGCTGTTACATCCATGGAGCCCTCAGCGTGACTACTGTGAGATGTTATGAAACCTTTCGTTATCTGGATTTCGTAGAGGTTATTGGGGTAACCCATAGCTATATCAAAGAGATCTTTACCACTGAACTCATGGAGCGTGTGCGTGCCATGGAATTTTAGTTGGGCGGGGATAATAAAGTAATAGTTGCCAAAACGTTTGCGGAGCCGGTGGTTGCTTCGACGGAATGGACAGATGCGTGAGGAACTTGTCTCACAACGCAGCAATCACCTGAGGAGTGATGGGTGCGTTGAACCCAGTTAGAATTGTGTCTAACCACTCTATACACCTATCCTGCCAGATACGATATCCCTACTCCTGCTATTACTACAGGACTATTTATCTCGAATATGGTCCTAGTCATTTCACCTGACGTTTTCGCTGTGTAGCGTAAATGGCGTTCAGACGCAAGGACGTCAATAACCACCCGTAATAACCAGTTGTTTCAGGTGAAATAGTTCTGTATCTCTACATCACAGTAAGTAACAGGAGGCGCTGAATGCAGAACAGAATATCTCAGTAACTCTTTTACCTCATTCTGCTTTATCAATATCTAAGCTTTCTCTGATCGAGAATGATCAATTTAAGATCTACTATGATCGCACTATCCACACAGATGGAGTAGTGGAGCTTAATCGCTATGAAATTGATGTGGCAATGAAGAAGGAGAAAATCATTTGGATTGCTGACGTCTCCATATCACTGATCTTCACTATGAAGAAGAAATATCCCGAAAGATTTCTAAGTACCAGGACTTGGTAAATAAGATCAGGGAGTTCAAGGTCAGAGTAGAGTGAAAGTGGTGCCCATACTAGGTGAAATATCCAATACTCTGCATAGGTCACCGATAATGCTAAGCGTTTCACATAACTTCTACCCCACCATGAAGAAATCCATAATTTTTGACACGTGCACATTGCCGAGGAAGTTTACACTTCTGAACTGGGCCGCTGGAAAATCTACAGGTTTGGGGGCACTCGGCTTTATGTTTAATATTTGATTTTATACACTGAAATAAGCTTTCTATACATATATATAGCAAAACAAGAATTTAGAACTGAACTCTTGTTTTGGTATATTGCTTATGCCGGCTGGAGCCTCTTTTTCCAACATGTTGCGCTTGGTAAAATATAATTTATTTTACACTCAAACAGTAATACATCTTATTATAGTGTGTGTGTGTGTGTAACTTTCTATATATAGTACATACAGAAAACCAGAGAATATACTAAAATTCATTAATCCTTCTTTATCATCATACAGTTCTTGGTAGGAGTATTGCTGGATCTTACGCCTTACCGATCTAACTAAATTCTTCTCAGGCTTGCAAAAGTCGTACCTTACATATTCCTCCTACACATCTACGTGTTGGCTCACAATCAGAGTCCGTTCTCCATGTAAAACATCTACGTGAGTGCAGAGATATATAAGTACTCTTAGACCAATGTTTACATTAAAAGCAAAATTTCTATTAATAACTTTTTTAAATAATTATTTAATAGAAAAACATAAGAACCAAAATATATAGGGATAATAAATACAAAACAATAATAAATACAAACATGAAACATTTTTTAAATTTACAAAAAATCGTTGTTTCATCTTGGTACAGGAGATACCTTCGTTTAGATTCAAGTACTAGTTTACATTTAAATTTGAGTCCATCAGTCTCAAAGAAATCAATTATATTCAAAAATTTAGTCACCATTGTCTTATATCTCTCGTAGGGAGTCAGACATGTAGCGAGTGGTAAGAAACGGATACCTCATCTAGGAATTAAAGCGATACAACACTGTTGTGAGAGCCGAAATTAGGTATATGCTTATATGGTTCAATCAGGTCAAACAACAGCAAAGTTTAGAAATATTAAAAGAAGAGAAAATCTCATTCGTTCCTAGATATGAAAATTGGGAAACTTCTACTCCAGCCAAGTCAAGAAACTTGTATTAACGCTTCCAGATCATTAATTGTACATTTCCTATCTCTATTCTAGGTTGGGGTAACGTATTCCAGGTGAATATAATATATCTATATAAATAAAAATGTAAATGTTCGTTTGTTAAAAATCTTACATCTCCGAAAATTCTGCACCGATTGCTTTGAAATTTTGACACAACATTGCATTCGAATACGTGCGTGATTTTATATAGCTAATATTTATATACCTAAGATGTGGCAAGTAAAAACGTACTTCAATAAAAGGGAAGAAGGTAAAAAAGGAAGAATGGGAAACTGGAAAAAAGAAAAAGGAAAACTGGGAAAAGGAAATGGAAAGTGGAAATGGTAAGGGAAAAAGGAAATAAGTGAAAGAGAAATGGGAAAATGAAAGGAAAGTGGAGGAAATGGGAACACGGGGAAGGGAAATGGGAAAAGGAAGGGAATATGGTAAGAATGAAAATGGGAAATGGGAGAAAAGGAAAAGGGAAAAATGAAAGAGGGAAAGGGAAAAGGGAAAAAGGGTGGCAGGGTAAAAGGGAAAAAGGGAAAGGTTAAATTTTGTGAAGTTCCGTAATGTTCAGTTTTTTAATATTTTATCAAACTTTGAATTGTATCCATTTATATATATACTCAATCTAGCAATAGCGAAAGCATTGCCGGGTCTACTAGGGTATACATATATAATAATCACCACCACCATCATCGATAATAATAATAACCAATAATTAGTAATAATGAAATATTAACAATTATTTTATTATAATAATTTTATATGTTATTTAAGTATTTAAAAGTAATAGATTAGAACACGGAAATATTTTTCTTTTGCCGTGGTAACAAAGTTATAATGAAGTGAACGGTTTAAAGATATTAAACATCTTTAATATCACTCATTAGGAATATCGCGATAATTGTAGATAATGACCAAGCCTGTAATTTATATAGCCTGTAAAGATTTATTAAAATTTGTCCAGTAGTTTTTGCGCGATGCGCGCACATGGTCAACCCTAGTTATCATTTTATTATTTGTATAATTTTCTTTGGTTTAAAAATAAATTAAATAAAAACGCTTTTAAATTAAAAGCATAACTATTTAAGTTTCAATTTACTAATCATATTAAAAAAATAATTATTTATTATAATTATTATTTATTTTTTCTCCCTCCGATCTAACCTAAATACAGTCAGCTTAAAATTCTTTTATGTTAAATGATTTTTTAGTCTATGGAAAACACCAAGACTTCCGCCATTTAAACCCAGTATCTGCCGGATGTTAGGTACTTCCTCTCCAGGTTGACGTAATAGTAACAATAGATTTTTCACTAACAAAAGCTGTAAGTAAGTTTTAGTTAAAACATTTAAAATACTTTGAGATGATATAATAAATCCAATTTTATTATTTTGTAATTATATTTTGTAGGCAACTTAAATATCCCAACAATTATTTTTTCTCTTTAAATTTTTATACACCCGATAAATTAAAATCAAATAACACCAAATTACAAACAAGTAATTAGGCATTAATTTTAAAAATTGTAAATTTGAAGGACTTAAAAAGGATTATTTTTTTATTTTATATATTATAAAATAGGAATATATTTACAAAAATATGGCCGCATAAAAGAAGAGTTCTGCAAATTGAGACTTATTTAACGTGAGCTAATGTTTTCTGTAATTCAGGAATATTATGTGTGTATATATATATATATATATATATATATATTATATGTATATTTGGCCATATGTTTTAAAACTAATCTTCTATCAAACTTACGTAAACCTAGGTAAATTACCTAGTAAATAAAAAAACCAATTCCAAGAAAGGGAAACAAAAATATAAAAGGTAAAGGAGACAAAAATATAAAAAAATATCTTCCATCCGTATTTATAAGCGATATAATGTTTCGAGTAAGAAACGTTAACTTAAAAAGTAAAGCATGAAGACGAATAAAAAATTATATACGTTTTAAAACCTGTACTATTATAAAATAATTAACATTAAAAAATAAAAAAAACACATTTTAAGGATTTTTTTTCTTTTGAGAGATTTAATAAAAACGGAGCAAGCAAAAGAAAATTAATTTTCCGAGAGCTAATTCTGCGTAATTTGTCTACTTATACATAAATATTTACTTAAAAACATTATGTAAGATATAATTAAACGTTTATTTCTTTCTCAGTTAAAATAAAAATAAATGTACCAGAAAATAATAGAGTAAATAATGTAGATCCTAATGGAAATAATTTAAAAAAATAACAATAAAGTTACAAACAAAGTAAGACCTACGTAAAACGATTATGGAAATAAATTGGAAAAGAAATTACGTTCCAAAAACCGTTTACAAAATATTTTAATTAAAATCTAGATCTAGATGGTTAAATGACCATCATTTCTTATGAAATACTATGAAAGAAGAATTTTTAGCTGGAATTATAGAATAAAAATACAAACTAAAAGGAACATCTAAACAAATGTTGATTTAGGCAACACCAATGTAAAATGTAAATTAAACTTAAAAAATCTAATCCAGTTAAACATCTAATTCAGCCTCCCCTTCAACACTTTAAAAGTGCATGTCTTTTTTATAGGCTGGCTATATACAATTTATTTTAACAAAACCAAAAGATAGCATATAACTTAAATCAATCCTTCAGATATCCCCGTCCTTTAACAAAATTATAAGGGGGTAGTAACAGGTTCATGTTCTTATGATTTTAAATTTTTGCAAAAGGATTTTCAACATAAACTATAAACAGATTCTTGGGTTCTGATCCCTTTTTTTTATTCAATAATGAAGTTTTCTGTTCACTACTCTAAAATAACTCAAAAATATGCAATACCTGCATATATTACTACATTTTTAAAACTTATTTTTTTTAAACATCTCTAATAAACCATTTTCCAGGAATGCTGGGCTACAGAATATTTTCGGGTCTAATGATAATAAATAAATTACAAGTGCATACGTTTAAATTGGTTGATCTCAACTTGGAGAGTGAGTACTTATCGCTTATGGAATTGTATATAGCTTGCTCCAGAATGTCTTGTGGGATCAAGATGTGTATAGAAATTCCAGAGAGAAAAGGTGTCCATTTTTAGATTTTGTAATTCACAGATTCTTCCACACAAAAAAAAAAGAACAAAAACAAAAATAGAAATGAAGTACGGTCACCTCCTTTCGGTGATTGTCGGATAATGTTAAAAAAACCGTGCAAAATACGTTTTTACTTATAAGAAGGACGAGTAACCAGCTAAAAATACTGTTTTAAGATTGGGATCGATTATTCTTAAACCCTATACTTTAGATCATTCAAAGTTACGAGTTCTGTGCAGACCATAATTTTGCTCTGAAGAAATTACAATTCACGGATATTATTTATAAATTGAACAGACTTTAATTGTTATTTATCAGTATTATTCTCACAAGGATGAGGAAATTGAACATAGTTGGGGTCCTGGGGATGGAGTCCCTTGTCTAGATAGGAAAGGCGAGCGAAGTGAATCCTGATCGGCTAATACTGAAACGTTTTTCATTTAAAAATTTATTGTAGTAATATATAAGTAAGTGTAGAGAAGCGATTGTAAATAATTAAATGTACTTTGACATTATAGCTATGTAAGAAAGATAAGGTAATACTTTATTTGTTACATAGAAAGATACATTAGTTTTCTTGCCATGATAGTTTCAAGATAAAGTTTTACTTTTCACACGAACAAGTGGTTTTGAATAACAATAAATCTGTCTTCTGTATACTCTAGTGGTTTTTAAGAATTTATAAATGAAGAGAAACTTTTGAGGTCTTGAAAATCGATGAATAGAACTTTTTATTCTTATGTTTGGTGTTTCAGATGAGCTGTAAAATGTTAATTTCATTTCACTCCTATATCAACGATAAATTTAATAGGACACACAATGTTTTAAATACTAAATAATTAATTTAAAAAATTAAAAATACTGTTTGATTAGTAATTTAAAAAAAAATATTTCAAAGATTTTTCTTAATAATATCGTATATATTTTCACAAACCCAAAATTTTTAATTTTTTGCTTTATCATTTACTGTTCATAAGAGGAATGATAAAAACAATATTTACATTAAATTATGTAAAATAAAAAAAAAATACTCGTACAATTAGTGTGACAAAGCTATTAAATAGTCTATCAAAACATTGCTTTCAAGTTTGTTATTATGACACAAAGCGCCCCTTAAGATATAAAGAAAATTCTTGAGAAAGAAAATAATCCATTTGTTATTTTATATATATATATATATATATATATATATATAGTACTCTCCTGGAGCTTTGAAGAAAATGTCGACATGTTTCATCCTTAATCATATCTTCTAGCAATTTGAGTCAATTGTATTTTTATATCTAATATTCCAATTTTGTCTCTACATATTATTCGGAATGCCCTAAATATAAAAATCAATCCGCTGATGTAATATCATTTCTAAAGTGTTCTAGATATTCTATGGAATTGAAGAATCTAGAATAGTCCTCCACTTAATGCCCTGTATATTTTAGGTTAGTTAGCACGTAATCCTTTAGAAAACTTGGAACGGAGTTATTATACATACATTCAGACGTCAAAGAATTCAGCAATTGTATGATGAGATTAATTAATGTATAAAAGTTTACATTAATTAAAAAGAAAAATTAGTTGTAAGATACTTAATAGAAAATGTTTTTTTATAATTTTTAGTAAATAAAAAATTAATGTATTAATTATTTTATAACTAAAAAATAAATTCCTAATAATCAGGTAAACAGAGATATTTAATTTTTCTTTATTGTCGTGTATTTTATTTATTTTATTTTTTATTTTTGTGTGATAAAATTAAAATTAACTAAAATAACATAGAACTCGATTAATACGGATTTTTTTATAAATATAAATGCATTTGAATATACTTCCTTATTAACACTCGTAAAAACAAAATATTAGGGTCAACTAACTGTACTTAATAAAGAGTGACTTGTTTTTACATTGAAGTGATGCAAGGTAAAAGTGATTGTTTACTGTAAATAATTTGGAAAACCTGCCATATTGGCGATTTTAAATTCACATAGCTAAATAGATTTTTTTTCAAGATTAAAAAAAACATTTTCCGTGAAAAAAAATGTTTGTTTTTATTAAGTATTTAATTAATTTATTAATTTAATTTAAAAAAAACTTTGCTAAAGATCTTTGGTTGTGTTTTAAGGGTATCGATATTTTTGTGATTAAGTGGAAGAATGTTTCAGAAAAAAATCTTTTCTACTTCCAACTGGACAAAAAAAAACTTAAAATTTTTATGGAGAATCCTTTTTTATTTTCTTCTGATAACATGTCAAAAATTATTTCTAGATTTTCGAAATTTATTTTTAGGTTAATGTTTTTTATCTACTTTTATTTACTATAAAACCATACATGTTTGTTTTTTCTTTTTAATTTTTTTACATATAAACGTTTCTACAAACATATATTACATAAAATTTTTAGTAAAACCTGGACTTTTACGAAAACCCTGGCCTAGCCTCGCAGACCCTACAAATGGCGCTGGATCGTGTGTGCGTGTGGCAGAAAAAGTGAAGGATTAAGGTTAATCAGGGTAAGTCGAGGCACGTTTCATTTGCCATGCGGAGAGGTGAATGTCCCGGTGTGTACTTCGATGATGTTTTGATCCTGCAGACGGAGACTGTGCGGTATCTGGGACTTCACCTGGGTCGACGATTGACCTGGAAGTGTCATGTGAGGATGAAGAGGAAACAGCTAAACGCAAAGTACAGGAAACTTCATTGGCTGCTACGGAGCAACTAGGCCTCACGTTATCCAACAAGATCTTAATTTACAAGGCTATCATGGGCCCAATCTGGACGTACGGTGTGGAATTGTGGGGAACGGCTAGTACTAGTAATGTGGAAATTATACAACGATTTTAGAATAAAATAGCGAAGGTAATTGCCGAAGCTCCGTGGTTCACGCGGAATGATGAGATTCAGTATTATCTGGAACTCCCATCGGTTCGTGAGATTGCACAAAAGCGCAACGTCAAATACCTGCAGAGGCTTGAGAATCAGTAAACCACTTTGCAATTAATCTACTCGATAACAGCATAGATGTCCGACGGTTGCCCATGTACTCGACTTAGGGTCTGCGTAACAGTTTGGAATCTAACACCGTCAAGTTTAGTGGTGTCGTATCTAATTTCTTGTTACTTCTCTTTCTTTTTCTTTGTATTTATTATTAATGTTTGTTTTGTGGACTATATGGTTCTGAAATTAATGGTTTGTGATTTATGACTGTGCTTGAAATTTCATATTTGACTTTAAGTTTGCTTGTAACCGTTTACTGTGTATTATTTATTTTGGGGGTTCCTTAAGGAACTTCTAATCACATGCTTCTATCAGAAAACTTACTTATAGCTCCACAGGAGAGCCGATTGTGATTATAATTGTTACTGAGCAAAAAAAAAACCTAGTAAATTCATATGAGTGCGAATAAAATGGTCATATAAAACGAATATGACAGAATCTTGAATTTCAAAATGACAGATTTAACATGATTGATCAACGTATTAAAATTACGCAGAAAATCAAATCAAATACTTATAAAATATTGTACATATTTCAATTTAAATACAATAGAACAATAATATTTTGTAGATGATTAAAAATCACGTTACATTATTTTACTAACATTTATATTAGGAAGTTACTTATTATATAATTTAAATTACAATTAATGTTTAAATTGATTGAAATAAACTTAAAAATTATTGAAAAGATTTTGAAAGAAAGTTATGTACTGGGGTCGTGAATAAATTAATTCGTGATATATATTTTTAATTAGCAAACGTGCATTTTATGGATTTATCTAAATAATTAATTAAATCAAACAAAATTTGTAGAGCAATTTACGTGCATAAAAAGTGTTACCAGACGTTTTTTGTTAATAACTCATGAATAAAAAAAGAAACAAAAAGATTATATGTTACATAGAATTCAAAGTAATATTTTGAGTTGAATGACGTACAAGTAAGCAGTTGTAAATGAAAATAATTAACCCACCGGGTTGGTCTCGTAGTGAACTCATCATCGCAAATCAGCTGATTTCGAAGTTGAGAGTTCTAAGGTTCAAATCTTAGTAAAAGCAGTTACTTTTATATGGATTTGAATATTAGATCGTGGATACCGGTATTATTTGGTGATTGGGTTTCAGTAACCACACATTTCAGGAATGGTCGACCTGAGTCTGTACAAGAATACACTTAATTTACATTAATACATATCATCCTGTGAAGTAATGATCCTTTACATTAGTTTTGGAGGCTAAACAGAAAAAGAGAATAGGAAATGAAAATAATTTCCCGTAATGCCCACCATTGGCACACTAACAATTTTATATTTTATCGTTTATTTATCATTTGTACGTCTGGTAATTATAAAGATTTTTCATTACACTTATCTTTATTTTTTCATTGTACGATATTATTTCTTATTCATTCTTTAAATATTAAAAAAAAAAAATTAAGCTGTTCGGAAATTTATAAATTTTGATATTACAAAAATTAAAATTTGTACCTACGACAGAAAATTTTATAAATCCAAAAAATTACTTCTGTTATTTTAAATTTTAAAAATGTTAAATTTTATATTTCACTTATCACTTATTTCAGAATATGAATCAATTAAGACAAAATTATTCCAGGAACAGTTAATTAATTAAAATAATCAATTAATTTGACAATGTATAATTTGTCAGTATATAGTAATAGTAGTAGTAAAATTTATTTTTAACAAAAGATCTTTGTGATCATCTAGGTGTAATATTTATTTTCAAAGCTATTTCACCTTTTTTAACTTGGAATTTTCAATCGCGGTTTTTACAAAATACAGTCATTCTCTTGTTAATATATTCCACTCCAATAGTTTGTCGCTGTCCATAGCATTAATTACAGAACACTTGCAGATACAATTTTAATTAATAAATTTATTTGTTGGAGATGTGGAAAAGGTTTATTTGTATTTTTCCGGTAGATGGCTCTATGATCACATAACTTTGGTAATATTAATCAAATGTGTCAACACTTAAGTGCTTTAGAAAGGTAACATATCACATAGTATTTTTATAAATGTTATGATTATATTAGTTTATTTATTTTAAAAATATTATGCCTTGATAAAGATTGAAAATAAAGAAGTTCGATACATTTTGACATCTTATTACGAAAAATTGAAGAATGCAAATCAGGTGCTAAAAACTCTATGATGGTTTTGAAGTTGAGGCAGTGTCACTAACTGTGGCACCAAGCTGGTTTAGGTGATTTTAAACTGTAAATTTTAATCTAAACGATCCATCTTGCTCTCTGGTTAGGTAATGACTAAAAAGTCTATGAAATCATGAAAAACATGAAGAAGACCAACCATATTAGCAGTAGTGATATCAGTAACGAACTAAACTTCAACCGCAAAAGAATTTTAAATCGTTTGAAGAAAACTGGGTACAAAATAACTCGATGTTCTAACAATAAAAAACTTAATACACTGAATTTCCATTGCAAAATCAAACCATTTTTGAAACGGCTTATTAAGGGAAATGGACTATGGATCATGTACGATTGTACGGAAAAGATCATGGTCGAAGAGAAGTATAGTTCCGCAAACGGTGGAAAATTTAGGATTGACGGATAAAAGTAATACTCTGAATGAGGGATCGGAAAGTAATTGTTTTCTATCAGCTCTTTCTGCCCGGCCAAACGGTTTATTCGCAAAATAATCGAGATAAGACAATCTATAATTAGTTATCAATTATTAATAATTATTCATGGTTGGTAATTACTCTTAATTATTAATCAATCCAGAATTCATAAATAGGAAAAGGTCATCTTCCATCACGACAACGGTCAGACCCCCACACATATTAGGTGATCCGTCGAAAATTGAGAGAACTTGGCTGGGAACTTTCGAAACATATATTTTATCGTTTTGACCTAGCACCGTAAGATTACCGTTTGTTTTAATCTTTGTGTAACTATCTTAGCGGTATTAAGATGGTTTCAAAAGAAACTTATAAAAAAATTACTTATAACTTTTTGTTCAAAACACAGAAGTTCTACAATGACAGGATTATGATTTGACCTGAAAAATGGTAAAGGCCCTAGCCCCCTTCGCGGTGAAGTTGTAAAGTTTTCCTCGTCAAAGATCTGTGTACTTTAGTTACCGTAATTGTTACTATGTCCTTAATTAAACTTATTTACCATGTATGTCTAATTAAAAGAAGTATTTGAAAAATTTTAATAATTCATTTTTTCCATTTCCCTCCCTCTGTAGGCCAAATACTCTAAATTGGACTTTCTGAATTATCCCACTTATGGTAGAAAATTTTTAAAGAGAGAATGGGGATATCTCAATTACAAAACAATTAAATGGGAGCATATTTCCGTAGTTCTTGCTATCTGAAATACACATTGTTGGACGTCATTTTGGTTTGGGCGATCAGAATTTAGTTTTAATTGTAACTTTTTTCTCGTTTTATCGAGCTCTTTAAAATGATGTTTCAAATTACCATTGGTTACCTTTGAAATTTTAGTTGCCCTCCCTCACCATCCTCGCACAAAAATCACAAAGAGTGAAATATGTATTCATTGAAGTAGCCCCTGGATACAAGGAAGAATATTGCAAACGACATCCAATTATTTTTATAAAAAAAAGAAAACGTTCAGAAGGTGTAATTTTTTTTTCTTATTTAACCTCCAGGACTATCGTTAGGTATTGCTTCAGAGGACGAGATGAACGATTTGTACCGTGTATGAAAATGTCACGGCTGACTGGGATTCGAACCCGGGACCTCCAGATGAGTGAGTGTAATTTACATTTGAGCAACCCGGAATATAAATATACAACAAAACAATAAAATGACTAGCCTTTTTATAGATTCTACTTGATTTTTTTTTGTTGAAGTTTTTAGATACTTCATTTTCAATTCATCAAAAAAGTAATCAGCTACGTTTTACTTATTATTAAAGCCAATAAAATAATAAATAATTCATACAAATTACTAAAGAAAAACCCATTTTTAAAATATTATATCAATACTATCGTATGAGAAAAATAAATAAAATTCTTGAATGGGTTACAAACTTTATTGCTACAGGAGTGACGATTTAAATTGTACGTTTGATTGTAACATCAATTTAAATACCTTTGATTCTTGATTTCAACAACATAGTAGAATGAAGAGTGACGATTTGCCAAAATTTATGTATAGAAACTAACGAAGGAATATAAATAAACCTTAGGCAAAACAATTTAACGTTCAATTCATTATCAGTATTCTCACATTCGTTCTTGAAAAAAAAATTCAATAAATATATATGTTAGAATTATTTAATTTAAATTCTGATAGTTGTAAATAATAATTCAATAAACAATAAAACCCTAAATTTATTTTATAAGATTAAAAAAGAGAGATTTTAAATCCATTTCACAATATAAATTCTTATAAAAATTTTCAGAATTTACAAAAAAAAAATAAAGAATTCAAAATATTTCAATTCAGATTCCTTACATAAAATCAATTCTTCAATAAGCCGATTTAAAACCAGTATCACTACCATTTCAATAGAAAAATTCAATTTAAGTTCAACACACTTCACCGAGCAATGCCTTTTCAAAAAAACCATACAAGAAATTACGTGTCTCTTCTAAACCTAAATAATTATTTAATATTACTTTCAACAAAGTATTTTTAAAGAGATAAATATATATGTAAATTTATACGTTTATAATAATTAGTAATAATTTGTATAGAATAATTCATTATATAAGGTTTAATCAGATATTTAGTAAATGTGTGTAATATTAAACAGAATTTGGTAAGTCAATAAACTATCCCGATGAGAGTCAGTTCCTTTATAGGTTAATTTTTCCCTCCCCCTTCATAATTTCTTCATCCGAATTTCTTTGGCTGAATACCTTGGGAGTTATACTCATCATAATCTTTGATTCATCTGTAGTGTCATTTTACATAGGCAGACCATATTTGTATACGGTCTGAGTAATCCTGACACTGCAGTGGAAGAGACATCTGCCTTGTGATGATCCCGTCGTCACAACACCCCTCCGCCCGTTCATAGCCCTCATGGGCATAACCGGAGGTCATCTTTCATATCCTCAAAATTCGATTAAATATCACTTTGGTTTCTGACATAATACCATTTATCTGCTATAATACCGTTGCAAATGCCTCGGTAGACATTCCCATCGATGTAATAAACCCATAAAATAATTTCATCTTCGAAACAGATTTCTCACATCATCACAATGCTAATCCACCAGAAAATATTATCCATACAATCACTAACCACCTCCGCAGATGCATGAACCCTCGTCTGTCTTCCATCGAACAAAACTACTTTTAGTAAATCTCCAAACCTGTAAATACAAATAAACTAATTGGTGTAAACATGCATACTTTATAAATTAAGCTTAATAAAGCCTCAAAATCTAATCTCATACCCATTAAAATTATATTGTTTGAAACTTAGCATTCCTACTTATTCAAAATTCTCAGAAGGATGAAATTAGTTGCTGTTCCTACTCGATCCATGATTAAATCCGCTAAGGCCCACCCTAAGACAAATCATCCCAGAGCTCAAATATCCACTAATGACTATTTTTTACGTAAAATTAACTAATCGGGCACGAGTGTCAAAAGCGCCTACTTTGGCAGAAAAACCACCCAAACTGGATCCACTCAGGCTACTGATCTATCTTTTAACACTTTCAGCAATTTTTTCGAGAGCCAAAAAATTCATAAATCTTTCGACAATCCGCTTCTCATCACTCACCCTCCAATTTACTCCAAATTCGAACCAACATCCTCACGTTTTCTAATCACTCCTGCACGCCTTAATTCATACTTTGTGCAGATATATAGCCCGTGATACGCATTATCCGCGGTCAAACAATAAAAAAATAATAAGGCAATTATAAAAAACTTACATTAAACTGCAGCCAAGTAGGGGATTTATTAAACATAAAATTTTATATTTTAACATCCAAGAATTTTTTAAAGTTCCAGTTAATACTTTAATACTCTTTTTAATTTACTTTTGTATTAAAAAAAAGAAGAAGAAAAAAATAGTTAAAATACATAAAATATAAATTTAATTGGCTTTTACTATTGTACATTGGTCGTTGATTTCAACTTACTGAACATCAGTAGTTGAATTATATTTGAATATCTACATGATTTAAAATTTTAAATGGAGTAATAATCTACGCTGGAGAAATAAAGTATTTCTAAAATATTTAACTTTTTTTTGTTAATATTGAAAATCTTTATTGTTTAATACCTACTTTTAAAATGTGACCTATTTTATTATATCTTGTTTTTAATAAACTTCAAAATATTTTCGTTTGTGTAAGATTTTGTTGAGTTAATTTGATTTTACTTAAAATAAAATTGTCTACAACATTCGTGTAAAATCTTTAATATTCTTATTATCAATTTAACAAAGTTATTTTATGCCAATCAGAAAATATTCTTTTTCGACCCCCAATTTTTTGTCTTTTTCTTCAAATTTCTCAAAATCTATCGAAATTCGTATACCTATATTTTTTTTCAAATATTCAGATCAGATTTCATATAAAATCATTAAATATACTCCCACATTTGGGTCTTAAGATTTAAAATCTGGCTTAATTTTACCGAAGGCACAGAAATCTGGATGAAATCTTTCACCAGCCGATACTCACTGCCAAGCGTTTCCAAACCTACGTTTTTCTTATTTTCACCGTTAGATTAATTCTCCGTCAATCACTCTGTATATACACAAATCTGATTTTTACATACCCACACCCATACAATACACACACACACACACACACACACACTCACAAAACGTTATTAACACCTAAAATTACTAACATATAAATATTTAAATTACATAATATGCTACGTTTTTACCTCTTGTGTGGTTGTGTGACGTAAAGTAAAGAGATATGTTGTGAAGAAGTAACGTGCAGTTCCTTGATGTAAATGTATATAACGAGTTATCATCCTCATTTTTCCATGTACAGTTCATCCTGGAAAAAAAAATTAAATTAAATTTAACCAATTTATGTTTCATTAAGCTTTTTTTAAATTAAATTTGGAGTAGAAAGGGAATTGACGCTATTAAGCCCACAAAACTTTAAATGCAAAATAATTTAAAATAGAGTGATTTACGAAGTAACAGACTTTTCAGAACATGTTCCGCTTGTAAAAATAAAGATGAAAATCATGTAAACATAGGTTCAGAAACGATTCGTTAGCAAGTGTCGGCTGGCGAAAAATTTCGCACTGGTTTTTGCGAAAATAAAAAATATCTGGTGTGAACACCACATGACTTCCTAGTACGCCTATTAAATTACATATACACATTTTTCAAAGTACATAAAATTTTATTTCACTAATTCTATTTATACTTCTGATTTTTTTTGTTATGATTATTTTATTATTATTTATTGTAAAACTTTTTTTACAATTACAGATTATTAATTATTAATAAATCAATATGTTAGGGTTAAAAAGAAAAAGTTTAAAAAAAAACGAAAATGAAATCGGTTTCGAACTGATGTGCCTTCCCCTTGTAAGATCCAAATATTTTATTAATTAAAATTTTATTTGGCTATAACTTTGTAACCAATGAAAATAAGTACAAATTATGATTTATCATTGAAAAACTCTCGATGAGAGTTTATAAGTGCAGTTAAGAAAAAGTCCAAAATCCAAATCTTTTGGATTTTGGGCTTTCTTGGACACTTTTGGTTCAGTAAATTGCAATGAAAAGGGGAGGTGCACAACTAGGTGTTACAACAGTCCTAAATCCAAAATTTCAAAATTTTACGGCTAATCATTTTTGAGTTATGTGAGATACATACGTACAGACGTTATGCCGAAACGTCAAAATCAATTCAGGTATGAACAAAATGGATATTTACGTTGAAATCTGAAAATCGAAATTTTTCGCGTTACGATACTTCATTGTACTCGTACAAGGAAACAGAAATACTGCAAAATAGATCGCAATTCAGTAGCCAAACAAAATTTGAAAATTATTTTGAGCATATATTTATTGAAATATTTATCTACTATTTTTGGTTTGATTTAATTTTTTAGTTATATTTCAGTAGATTTTTCAATTGGTTTCAAAAACTTATTAAAATAAAGTAACGATAGGCCCTTTCTCTTTTTATTTCTTTTAAAAAGGCCAGTAGGCTCTTTCTATTTCTCTTAAAATGGATAAGGCCCTTTCTCTTAAGCCGAAGTATTGTGTTGAGTAATATGAACATAGTTCCCGTTGCCTTGTTTGGGGAAGGCGAATATTGTTATTTTTTAAGAATAAATAACCATTTTTTTTTTCAAAGATTGGACAATCATAAATATAAACACAAATATGAGTTAACATATTTAATTTTCTAAATATAGATCTTTACCATTCATAATTATGGGCACCAGATAATAATCTAACAGCCTTTTATTAATCTTCCCAGCAAAGCTTGTCTTTTAATAAAACATGCAAAAATTTCACTTTGTGCTTAACAAAAATACAATCGTTATCATTAAAAGGAATATTATTCATCCATCAGCCATGTTATCTCTATCAGAGAAACAAGATTTTTATCCATATTTAAAGTTAAATGTTCACAATCCATCCAATGAATAGTTTTTTGATCTGATGTATTAAAGTATGAATCTTATTATATAACACTTTCACGAAAAATCCACCTTTCCCCCTTCCTGATATGAAGAAAATAATATTCTAATATTTGAGTAAGCAAATTAATTTTTCTAGTTGTATACGAAAGATATATCGCCTGGATTTTTATCTATACTGAAATATTGAAAAAAAACTTGTTTAAAAAATGAATCAGGTAAATGAAGTACTTAATTCAGTTAAATTTAGTAAAGATTACAAAATATTTATAAGGACAATTTATAATATCACAAATGCAGATGATTTTTAATCAATCAAAATTGATGAAAAGTAACAAAATTTAGTTATCTATAAGTTGTAAATTTTAAGAAGGGAAACATATGAATACGATGCAAAGTATCGATAATATCGAAAGGTGCAAAGTATTTATTAACAAAATAGATCTAGCAGGCTTAACCAGTATTAATGAGATTAAAACTATGCATTTTTAAGTATTGTTACTATTTTTTTACTTTATTACGGTTGTAAAAATTGTTGCAGATGTTTGAAATAAAATTCTAATATTTAAGAGGAATTTTTCTATAGATAATTCACACAGAAAATTAATATCAGTAGAATATATAATCCTTTTTCTTTTGACAGATACTGTTTTACATTTTTTAATATAAAACCTTATCTGAAGTTTTTTTATACTGCTCATTAATTAATTCAACGATACTTTCCATCAATACCGTTTTGGTTTGTCGAATATTAATAATTTTTTAAGCACATGGTAGTTATTGAGATACGACATTATTGCTAATTAGTTGGTTTTGTATGCTGATATCCTTAAAAATCACATTATTTTTAAATAACACATTTTACTCAATGGGTTTTAATGATAACAATTTTCTTTTTTTTAATCTCTCTCTGAAATATAATGAGTTGTAATGTTTTCTCTTTCATATTACTCTTAGAAATAATTATTTTTCATACAAAGCAGAGAGGCACCACAATTTATTGAATAGTCCAGATATGTCTTCTTCGACATATTTAAATTTTGATACTCTTTTAATTTTCTGATTTTTGAGAATTTTTAGTGCTTGTAATTTATTTTATTTTTATTGTTGGAGAACCATTTTGTTTTTCGAAAGAAATTTGTAAGCCTATTTTATTAGCAATAAACTTAATTTCTGGACTTTAATTCGAGCCGCGTGCATGTTTTTTGCAAATATCGCAATATCATCTGTGAAGGCTAATAAAATTGTGTTTATAAATTTTTATTTATATCCTATTTTAGCATTTTTGGCAATAATTAGTTTTTGAGTTCTTCTTTCCATTTTCTAATTACTTCTTCTAGAGTGCTGTTAAAGAAGATTGGAGAAAGTCTATCTTTTTGTCTGACGCCTGTTTTTATTTGAGATGGTTGAGAAAGATCTCCTATAAATAATAATTATTAATAACTTACGTTTATAATAATTAGTTTTATTTCCCCGGTTATGTAATTATACTCATAAGGAAAATTTCCTAATGGATGAAATTTTTCATGCCGGAGTTTTAGTAGAACCTGATACTTTATGATGATCTCTAATCAAATGATGCATTTTTATTATTGAATATTTCCATAAGTAAAAACGTTTATATTTATGTTGGCCCGTGTCTTGCTTTGACCCAACAGCATAGATCGGATTTCTGTAAATCGAGCATTAAGAACATTTAATTTTGGTTTCAATCGGTTAAGGAGACAGATATGAATCTTATGGGTTGCACATCTCGAAGTTTCATTGGTGAATTTTTTCACATGCTTTAATAACACCCCCTTAAGTAGTAAGATGTTTTTTAATAATGTTTAGTTTTATTAAAACACCCGTAAAGGTGTGGAAACAAATTAGTTTTCTTTTTTATCTTTCTAGACTCAAAGACACATCCTTGTATTAGATGATTCAATTATATTAGTATAGAAATTTTGTTATGCAGTTGGACAATTTCATTCAAGAATGAGGAATGATTAAATTATGGCTAATTTTTTCACTCTTTTGTCGTATCGTTTTATTTGATATCTTCAAACTGGATTAACCAGTTTTTATGATATGTTATCTTATAGCATTTCATGTGAGTAAAGAACATCTGAGTATGGGTCATTGATGCATTTAATTTTATTTGTAATTGGTCAAGATTTTGGGTAAGGATGTGCATATTAAAAATTTACTCAAGGAATAGGTTTTTCATAATTCTTTACTTACACTTATGATCCACTTAATTTTCTTCCTAAGTAGTAGTGTCTGTGTAGGGTGAAACCTTCGATAACCAGATAAGCATAACATTTCAGGCTGTTTTATTTTTCTTATGTATTGTTATTATTGTAACTAATTTAAATGTATTCTTTTTGTAAATATTTATTTTGGTAGTTGTAAGTTTAAATGTTATTTAAAGAAGAAAATGTGGAATGAAGTGGTTCCCGTTGTTTTCTTTTCCAAATATACTACCGATATCAGTTCCACTACTATAACATGGTGTTCAATAAGAAATGATAACTTCATCACAGAAAATGGGGGTGTATCTAACATCATTAATCTAAGAGAAAGCAATTCTAATTACTTAAACTTATACTTCAGATTTTTTTTAAACGCATCAAATTCAACTGAATGTAAAAAATAGTGGAAAGTCTAATTAATTGAGCCATTTCTTTGGGTGAAAGTCTATTATTGTACTACGTAATCGGAAAAAAATTCGTTATATGTATATAATGTATTAGTCCAAGATGTTTAAATTAGTTCTTTTAAAACTTTATACTGGAGTTGAAATTATGTGCTTTTGGCATCCAAACTTTTTTCTCGTACTGATGTGAGGAATACATTATCGAAAAGTTGGATGACCAAACAGTGAATAAACAAATATATGTAGCTACTACGTGCCAGTGGCATGTGTACCATTTTTTTTTTAGGAAATCTCTCTGTTTATTTACAGACTATTTGTATGGATTTTGTTATTTTGTTGTACAGAATTTCAAATGTAGCTCTCTTTCATCTATTTAAATATTCATAGTGTTATTTTTTATCATAAAAATGAAACATATTATTCATGTATTGTCGAATTTTTATTTATGAAACTACATACTGTACTAAAGTATATTTTCTATGCTTACCATAGTAAACTCATATATTCAGTTTACCACTGAAACGTCTTGTTTTTAAACAGTTCTTATTCATGTACTGTCGAATGTTTATTTCTGAAACTTCATAATGTACCAAAATATATTTTGAAAGCTTACATGTACACAATCTATCAAATTAGTACAATACGAGTGTCAGATATAAATACCTCTCAAAGAATTTTGTACATAGTAAACCCCTATCTTCAGTTTACTACTGAAACGTCTTGTTTTTTGAACTGTTCTGAGTATCAAATCAAGTGTTCACTTACTAACATATCATTAAATTCTATATTTCTATGATAATATTGTTTAAACGACAACGTAAGTAAAAACTGTATATAAAATAATATTTTTTTAAAATTTTATTGAATTATCTTTTATTAGTTACTATAACACCTTAATCTATTTTACAATTATAATTTATAAAAGCATTTGACGCTTTCAATGACATTGATTCAAGTGTAATTTCCCGAAAGGTGTGTTTTGAATCGCTCACTGTGTCATTCAGATTAATTACGCAATCGCTCAAGAGAGCTAATGTATCTCATTAATGTTAGTACAAAAGGGCTGCTGCTGATAACAGCTGATGATATTGATAATATATTGCTCAGTAGTAAAATAACTTTTCTGTCGATTACCTAAGTGCGAGTATATATATATATATACTATACAAGTATATATTATATATGTGTATTAATTTATTATTACTTACTTTAGTTTTCAAGAATAAATCTGCCTTTCTAATAATCAAAAAATCGTGGTAATAGTTTTTTAAGAAATAAATACCTTTTTTTTAAATGCTAAATTAGTAATAATGAGAATTCTAGTCAGATAATGGAACAGAATATTAATTTATTAAATTTCCTCAAAATTATCAGAATGTATCTTTTCATTAATTTCTTCTGGTTTATAAAGACATCCGTATCTGTATGAATTTACATAAATAAAGGAAAAAATTGTAATTATTTTGTAGTAACTGAACTTAATAATAACAAATGATTTACTAAAGGTCTAAAGGACTTCTGTCTAAATATCATCTAATCAACATAAAAATAATTTTGTCAAAAACAAAAATCACAGTGAAGGTGAGACACTGCTTTAATATACTTATTAAGCTCTAGTAATTAAAAAAAAAATACTTTCATTTCAAAAATATAAAATTTAGTTATTTCAATTTTTTTATAATAATTTAACACTAATAAGGTAGTTTTATATTGTAGAAATTTCGATAAATTTAGTAAAAATACAACGAAACTTACTTTTTACAAATAAGAAAATGATAAAAAAGCCGTTTTTAAAACACTTATAAATATATAATCAATATTTGTTAATCTGAAAAAAAAAACAGCTGTAACTAGATCAAACACAATTTTATAATATTTTTAAACAAAAATCAAAAAGATATCCATATGGGTTTCGTTTATATCACATATTCTGTTATCATTAGAAGAGAAAGATTCATTAAAGCAATGCTAGAAGGATTAATAAATAGAACATGATAAGATAGAGAATGTAAATGGAAATCGACTAGATAAACTAAAAGTATATGGTATAGCTATCAAGATCTTACAAAATTTAGCTATGAGTAGAAGATAAGGGAGATGGTGATAGTGCAAGAAACCTGCCTCAGGACAGATAATCATATATATATAATAAACTATAGCAGTATGTTCAAGAACTACCTCTTTATTTTATCATCGTTTCATCGTTTTCCCTAACTAAATTCTACATAAAGGAGAATCAGTGTTTTAAAGTTAATCCTTATTTTGGCTCGTATCATTAAAATCATTGTCGCCGCTGTAAAAGCAACGACATTAAGGCACCTTTTCATTTTACCTTTCTTCATTTTAACCTTGTAAAACTAATTACTAAAAAGGATATGTTGATCAATTATTACTGTAAGAACAAGAATGTTTTTAACTATAGAATGGAAAAAAACTCATGATTATTACAGTTTAAAGATAAAATTATTTGTTCGCTTTGAAAAGGATTGTACTGGACAGTACTAAATCCAAGTTTCCTCATAACCAAACTTGCAGTTGTAATTTACATTAATACGTCATGTTGATTGTAGCATAACTATTAGATAAAAAGAAAGATTAACAAGATTAATTTAGATAATACATTGAAGAAAACGTGGAACGGTTGTTGATTTAAGTGAAATCTGTTATCAAGAACTCCTGTAGAAGAAGAAAATTAGTTGAAAATATTAAATGAAAAGACCGTGATGAAAAAAAACAAAAAAACGAATTATGAAATCTGGTGGAAGAATACGTCTTGAATAAAAAACAAAAAATAAGGTAGATAATTTAAGTGAAGAGCATCTTTAAAAAGAAAAAAAGAAAAAGCTAAGACAAAAAAAATAGGTGAAGAAAATCACCTAAAAAAAAGATCGAGTGGAACATTTTTGCAAAGACGGCCTTGGAAAAATCGATAATTTAATAATAAAATAATAAACAAATATGAGACGGAAAGATAGAACTGTGTTTATGAATGTAAAGATATTTTCTAAAACCTTCAAATTAGAAGAATTTTGAGTTTGACAAACTTTGCTAAAATGGTACAAAATATAATTGTATAAATTAAAGTTCCATTTACCAACAAATTTCAAGTATATTTCCAAGTAATTTTGGAGTTGTTACCATCATCAGGGATTTCTTATACGATGTTAATTCAAAATAAATAAATAATAGTAGTAAACATCTTATGGACATGACATTACATTCTTGTTGACAAATATATTATTTTTTATTTCTTGACGACCGACTACTCTGAACGTAACAATTTTAATTTAAATATAATTATACATATGACATATGATTTTTGAATTAACATATTATAAGAAATCCCTGATGATGGAGTAGCAACTCCGTAAGTACTTGGAAATATATTTCAAAATTGTTGTAAGTTGAAATTTAATTTATACAATTTTACTAATACCAACGGTGCCAAATGTTTAGAAAATTAGAAAATTAAATTTACGAAATATACGTAATATTACACCGCTCGCAAAACAAAACCTGTAGTAGTACCGAGATGACGTTCAAATTCATCATAACATAGTCGTATATCATACCTATTATTGTGCAAGATCATGTGATCAGGGTTTCCAGCGAAATATGATTTATGTATCTTGGGGTATGAATAACTGGCATTATTGTTAGTGAAACATCTGCCTTCACAAATAATTATAGTAAAATTATGTCTTAAAAATTAGTTTCAAAGAATAAATAATCATGGGATTCCGATTTCTTATAAATTTCCTGTACTGATAATATACATGAGAATTATTATGTTATTGGAATTGGATTATGAATAAAAATTATGTTTTTATTGGTGGTGGTAGTGCTGAAGATCCATTCCAGATTTCAGCTTTTTCTTCGCAATATGGATTAATTCACTCCAAAAATTTTTGAAAATATCTCAAGTAGTAGAACTTTTTACCGGCCAACGAGCCTGATCAAATCAATGTTTTCAACAGTTTATTATATCGTAGTTGGATGGGTTACCTTCTAGAAGTATTAAGAAAGCAAAAATATATTAAAAAAGGAAATTTTAAGGTTGTAAATGTTTTCAAAATAGTTTGATTTTTGAAAAATTCTACACATTTTCTGGATCTTTTTAAATAAGATATGGTATTCTTTCGTATGTTTCTCTCGATTTCAAAACTTCTCTACATGTTATCACTCATCAGAAAACTGTCTGGCTATTAAAACATTATAGAACTCTTCTATGTTTTTCACAAGGAAAGCGAATGTAAAATCATCAATGATTAATGTAAAAAGATCATGTGATGCCGGTATGAAGAAACTATTTGCTTTAGTTCACTACACCAACTGGCATGCCCGCCGCTAAAGCAGTTGTGGTCTCCTTTCCAGCAATTATGGCGGCCAGTAACGGAATCTGACAAGAGAATAATAATTCATTTGAAAGTATAGAAACAAACTAATTTTTGGTGTGCTAAGCAAACCTAAAGTCACATATATACTTGACGGAACCCCGAAATAAATACAATTACATCAGTATTTTTCTTGGTCTATTCTATGGCTGAGTACTATGTAGTTGTTTGGTTAACTAACTGCCATACCTGTAAGACGGATATTTAGTTAAAGTCATGAGGGTAATTACTGGTACAGTTTCTTGTTCCCACTTAGATTACTTTAAGTACTAGCTAATATACCTCCACCATATCTATAGAGCAAAAAAAAAACAAAAAAAATATATACATTTCAATTGTAAGAGATTGAGGTTGATTTTTTTTTTGAAACAAAAACAATTTTGGATTATTTATACATGCATTACAGATAAAAAAATTGCTTTTTTAATAAAATTTTCTCTAACACCTCTGAAAACAATAGAAATTGATTTTCTTGAAATCCCAACTCCCTTAATGAATTTTAAAAAGAAAAATATGATCTATGAAATATTTGAGCCAAATTTGAAGAAAATCAGATTGATCAATTCTGAATATAAGCCCAAAAGGAATATGATACACACGTATATATGGGTTCATACGTATTTAAGTGTGCGTATGCACATACAGATGATTTTTTTTTTGGTCTAGATGAACTAGTTAGACTTTAAAACGTAAAGATTTACAAAAAAACCCGATACTCCGTGTTTGATATGATCAACAAACTTTACCTACAGCTATTCCAGCTGTATTAACTGATAATTGTTAAATATGATTTCACTGCAACTTCCACAGTTTTTCTAAAATATTAATATGAACATTTATGATTGGAGTACATGAAAGCTATTATTTAACTGTTGTTCTTGAACAATTGTAACTTTTCCTGGTGAAACTTCAGTATATATACTTTTAACTGTCTACTTTTTTTGCAATTTCTTTTACAGTCTTTATCTCTAACATAATTTATCATCTACCGCATGACATGATAATAATTTGCTTATACATACATTGTCCAGTACACGTACGTGTAATTTACCTTCAAATATATGAATACGAAACTACTAAAATGAATGTTATTCACATATTTATTTTTTATTTTATTTTGTACAATACAACAGCAAAGCTTTCAATTATCGAACAATAAAGACAAGTGATACAAATTAATTTTAATATTAATTTCAATTGATTAATGATTTTTAAACAAATTCCATTATATGTAGCTGATTTTTTACCTTCTTAACAAAGCTCACATCAAAAATATTAGTTTTCCTGCTTAATCCATAAATAATATCAATACCACCTGTAGTCAATGGAGAAAGACGCGTTCTCTGACTCAGGCATAAGAGTTTTAGGCATAGATTTTAAGATTCCTTACACTTAATTTCTCTAAGCCCAACATTCGAAATATCTACATCTATCTTGGAATTAAAGGCTTTATAAACAAATCTGTCATTCCGCTGTGTCCTTCTGCTATTTAATGAGAGTTAGACCCCAACACGTTCACTGCTCCTGGTAACTAATATTATGCCTGCCGAAGCTTCTTTCTGGCAGATTTAAAAAACAACTTCGTTTGAACCACCTCAGTCTTAGAGTCAGACACATCTTCTTATAGTTCCAAACTACCGTACGATATTCCAAAATCGTTAAGCTCCGTAAAACCTTAGGATTGATTGAATACTAATAAAATGCCACCCGTATTACCAATTCTAATTTCCTCCTAGCTTTTGATACCATGGCATCCCACACATGCCGTGTGAAAAATAATATCTCATCAAATATTATGTTTACATCTACAGTTTTTACCTTACTGCTATTAGGATAGGAAACATTTATTAATATTGCTATATAAATTTATAAACATTTAGGTTGTTTTTGTATTTGGACTTCCTTGTACGAAGAGAAGGAAGTATTGTGACCGCGAAAAATTTCCGATTTCAGATTTCAACGGAAATATTCATTTTGACCATCCCTGAATCCATTTTGACTAATTTTGGCGTGAGGTATGTACCATACGTATTTATCTCGCATAAATCAAAAACGATTAGCCATAGGATGTTGAAATTTTGAATTTATGACTTTTGTAACATTTAGTTGTGCACCTCTCTTTTTGACTGCAATTGACTGAATCAAAAGTTTTAGACTTTTTCTTCGCTGCAGTAATATCCTCTCATTGAGAGCTTTTCAACGATTTATCTTAAGTGGTACTTATTTTCATTTTTTCCAGAATTATAGCCAAATAAAATTTTAATTAATGAAATATTTGGATCTTACAAGGAGATGGCACATCGATTTGAATCAGACTTCATCTTCTCTTTTCTGACTTATTTTTTAAAAATTTAAATATATTGATTTATTATTAATCTCCGATGGTAAAATAATTTTTATGATAAATAAATACAATAAAAAAAATTGTGAAAAAATATCAGACGTTATATTAATGAAATAACATTTTATGTACTTTTCATTTAAAAAAAAAATGTGTATATGTAATTTAATAGGTGTACAAGGAAGTCATGTGGTGTCCACATCACATTTTTTGATCAAGTAGAAATGAGATATTTATTAGTTCAGTTTATTATAAATATTTTTGATAAATGTTTTGACAATCTAGAACTGTGAAATTCTCAATTAATTATTAGGGGAATATACAGTTTTATTGTTTTGATTCCTATTAATTATTAATATTTTTAAATATTATCCGAACTAGCATCAAATAAACACACATCTTTTTTTATATAAAATACGTATAAAAAAGAAAAAAATCGAGCCTAGTATTTTTTTTCTGCCTCTTCTTTCAATGAATATTTTATATAGAGTTTCAAACAACTTGTATAAGAAAGGAAAAAAGTACAATAACTACATCGACCAGTAACTCTTTCACACGTTATCTTCGCTCAGTTCAAGTTAAACATAAAGTTGACAACGCGTAGGTTCTTCTTTAACTTACAACAAAAAGTTTCTTTTAAAGAAACTTATGTGTAAAATACATAGTTCCATAGGGTATGGTTTTTTTTTTATATTCCTATAAGACCAATATACCTTTTGAATTTAAAGGTTTTTCCAATCTCTGATTTTTTTATATGGGTTTTAATTGTATTAATTTATGAAAACCATACTATAGATGATCTTTTACAATATCATTATGTAAAATAAAATAAAATATGCTCACATGATTGTATTAAATATAGATTTCTATCAGTAGAATTGTATACCATGATTTTGTAAATAATTTCAAATTATTTAAATTAAATTAATAATATAATGTTCTTAAAATACTACTGTATAATGAAAAAAAATTGTCTTATTACAAAGAGAAATTTTTAATTTTGCTTTATTGGAAATGTTTGAATAGTTTCAAAAATAGATTTTGTGAATTTAAAAATTCGTGTATTTTATTAATTAGTCAATCCATTACATCTTGGTTAAAAATAAATAAATAATTTTGTAACTATGTAGATCCGCACTTCTTTCTACCTTCTTATATCTCTCAGTTTTGAAATATGAAACCATTTTCATACTTTAATATCACTTTGTATAGTAGTATGTCAAGTATTTTTTCTAATAAAAGAAGCTAAGATGTTAATAATATTAGTTGTTTAGTTTCATTAAACTTTGAAGCTAACCTGTAATATAATTAATTATTCATTGTAGATTAAACAATTTAAACATCAGTTACATTTTAATTATTTATGATATTCTTTATGCAATAACTCAGGGTAATTTTAAACAATATAAAAATAAAATTATCTTTTCATTCTCATTTATATTTTATGTATGATAATTAACGTGACTTTTTTATGTAATGAAAAATTTATTATGAAAATTGTGACATAAATACAAGTAGTTAGCCTAAAGGTTCATAAAATATATTACCTTATCTCAGCTTTTATAAATATTTTTCACTTTTTTTTATTAAATCTTATTGCTAAAAAAGAAACAATTTTTTCCATTTGCATTGGACATGATCTCTTTTTCAATTCAGTAGAAGTTTTTTGTACACTGTGGTATCTAAAATATATTATGTCATCTGAAACATTTTATATAAATAATTAGGTTACTTTTTTTTTTATTAAACATAGTAACTTTTAATTATGGTTAGGTTTAAAATTTCTTTTAAAAATAAAATACTACGAAGTTAATTTATCACTAATTAATATTTTTTTGAAAGATGATTTTGTTTTTAATAAATAAAATTGTAATATATTTTTCTTTATTAAATAACTCATATTTTTTATTATTAAATCATAACTTTTTTTAGTTTATATCCAATTCTGATTTTTTAATTCCAAAAATTATTTCCATATTTGTGTAACATATTTCAACTTGCTATTTTGTACCACTTACACGATAAGCCTGGAATAATCGAATTTTAATAATGACTTTATATTCATTGAAAA
Organism: Lycorma delicatula; assembly: GCF_047948215.1. NCBI lineage: Eukaryota > Metazoa > Arthropoda > Insecta > Hemiptera > Fulgoridae > Lycorma > Lycorma delicatula. The sequence goes on along the minus strand of NC_134464.1, from coordinate 69,742,760 downwards.
TAACATTCCCACTGATAACAGTACAACATATTTAAAATTATCTATAATTGTTTACATTAATATTCAACCACACATTTCTTAAATAAATGAAAACATTTTAGAGCATCTTCAAGCTCAACTTTCAAATTTTCACTACAATATATATTTAGTTTTTAAAATAAATACTTAGTTTATGCATAAACCATTGACGATTGTACAAGATCTCCATTCAGATAGAAGTCAGACATCGATATTTCCATAATAAATTATTGACACAAAAAGGTATTGACTCATATTCATTAGATTAGTAGTTCATTATACAAATTTATTTATTTATATAATTTTTATTTGAAGTAGTATAGGTTTTATGGGTTGAATAACCAATGTGATGTGTAAAAAATATTTTTAAGAAAAACATCAAAATTTGTTTCATTATCAAATTTCATTTTGTTGATTTCATGAAAGCGATAAATTCTTTGGCCGGATATGTATAATTTTTAATGATAAAAACATATTCGTATATTATGCGACGAGCCTATAATTATAGCCATTAATGGTGCACGAATTGCACGAATGCGAAGTAAGTTACGACACGAATCACGAGCCTTGGTTTGTGTCGTAAACTTCGCAAGAGCGCATTAATACCATGGTGTTGCATACCATATATTTTCTACGGCTCAAAATATCGGGATTATTGATTTAGGTCAGTGGTAGAATACATTGTTTAAACAATAGATTTCTGTGCGAGAAGATTATTATTATTCATAAGTTCTGCCTTTCATTAATATCGATTGGCGTTAAAAGACATTTCTTCCTCAGAATCCGACATAGTTAACATAAGGATAAGCAGTGAAATATTGTTTGAAAAAATTCCTAGGCTCTCCTAATTAACCGATTTAAAAACTTTCGAAATGCGTTCGAAAAAGTTCTTTAAGGCAAAATCTAAAGGTTCTGTGTATATTATACATAATTTTAAAAAAAGCTTACCAAATTCCAGTTTAATTTCCTCGGGTGCTTTTGGATATGCTTACATCTTCAAGAGAAATATAATTATGATTAAAATTATAAAATTACCGTAATTGAATTATATATATAAAACAATTGATCGTCATTTACTAAAAACTTTAAGTTTTGATCATCAAAAGTTAAAGTTTAAGTCTAGGACTACGTCTGTATTGTAATAGTTTCTCAATTGTTATGAGCTCTGTAAATTGTGGAATCAGTTTAACCAACTTAATTATTGTTGTTCATTATCTGCTTATACAGAATATCATCAACATGTTCATTTATTAATTTATTATTATTTTATATTTGGAATTTTTCGAGATTAAAATCGTTATAAAAATTATTAAAATAAACCAATAATTCCATAAATTTATTTGAACATAATTATGCGTATTTTGTAGTGTATGTTTAGCGAAATTTAAACGGTCTTGAAAATAAGCATAATTATGATCCAAATAAATTCATGGAAGTATTAGAATATTCTAATAATTATTATAACTCTTTTAATCTCAAAAAATTCCATATATAGCATAATAATAACAAATTAATAAATGAACAAGTTAAGTTCGATGATGATATGTTGTATAAGCAGATAATGAACAATAATAATTAAGTTGGCTAAACTAATTCCACAATTTACAGAGCTCGTAACAATTTAGAAACTATTTCAATACGGGCATAGTCACTTAGACTTAAACTTTACCTTTTGACGAATAATGAAATGACGATCAGTGTTATATATTTAACATTCAATTACGGTAGTTTTATAATTTTAATCGTTATTATATTCCTATTGAAGATGGTAAAATAGCCGAAAGAGCTCGAGGAAATTAAACTGGAATTTGGTAAGCGTTTTGTAAAATTATATATAATAATTATTATACCGAACGGTGCCGTGTTCGAAAAACTAAATTTGTTATGTGTATAATACAAGTACTCGAAAAAAATTCCCAATAAAACTTGTTTTTGTTCATTATTTTTTGACATTTATTTCTATTTTTACATCAATAATAATGTATTTTTCGATTTGCAATCGAGGATATTGTGTGGAAAATTAAAATTATAAAAATTTTTTCTCTCAATCTTTTCTTTAAAATGAACAGTTATCGAGTTATCTAGGGAAATAGGAGAAAAAAATTGATATTTTTGTAATTTTTTTTTACATTTTAATAAAATTTTAATAGAGGCATTGGCATGAAGACCGAGTCCCGGCTTTCGTAGTGGGGACCAAGGGCCGGCATAGCCGGGGCTGGTGGATCCTACTCTAGGGGTTTGAGGCGGGAGCAAAGTGAAATCCAACCGGCGGGCCGAATCGTGGAGGCCCGTTAGAGTAAAGGATACTTCTCTTTTCTTTTCCTTTTTCCTGTTTAGCCTCCGGTAATTACCGTTCAGATAATACTTCAGAAGATGATATGTATGAGTGTAAATAAACTGTAGTCTTTTACAGTCTCAGTTCGACCATTCCTGAGATGTGTGGTTAATTGAAACCCATCCACCAAAGAACACCGGTATCCATGATCTAGTAATCCGCGTAAAAATAACTGAATTTACTTGGACTTGAACACTGGACTTCCAAATCAGCTGATTTGGGAAGACGCGTTTACCAGTAGCCCAACCCGGTGGGTTAAAGGCCACTCCCCTGGGCTGTAATAACTGCAGGATCCGGATTGGGGAAGAAGAAGAAAAAATATTAAAAATAAAAATTTAAGCACATCTTTTTCAATGGACGCATAATGAAAATATCATTTCTGATGATATTCTCTAAGCATTAAAGTAAAAATTAGAGATCATGTAAAAAAGTCCAAATATTCCCATTTTAAAATAGATACAACCTGGACTAATAGCCGTAGAAAAAATATAAGACAATTAGTTGCAAAGTGGTCAGCTATTGAACAATAAGCAAAGACCCTCCCTTTGGCGCAATGAGATGAGGATGATAAGTATGGCATGTAAATGAATTGTAGTCTTTACAGATTCAAACCGACCATTCCTGAGACGCGTGGTTAATTGACCCCTAACCACCAGAGTACACCGGTGTCCATTGTTTAATATTCAAAGTCGTATAAAAGCAACTAACTTTTTTTTACTTTAATTTGAAACTCAGAACCTGCGACTTCGAAAATCAGCTGTTAATAACTGATTTGCGATTTGTTAAACAACTTTCCAATAGAATACATAAAAAAAAAATTTTAATGTAACAAGAAAAAATTCCGTGGATTTGTTAAAGTGAAAAACTGAATAAAAAAGATTTAATAATGTAGTTTTTTCTGCGAAAAAGCCAAATTAGGACGACTCAAATATATCACTTCTTAATAATATGTAGGATATATAAATATATATTTTTTTTTTGAGATTATGGCCATCGACTGATTTATTCATTTTTCTCCATGAGAATGGAGATTTGTAGCGCATGAAAAATGCCATGTCTGACCGTGATTCGATCCCAGGACCTCCGGATAAATGACTGAGACACTACCAATCCGCCCCGGGGATTGGCAACATATATTTACTTAATGAAATATGAAACTTTTTTTTCTAAAGTTAAATGTTTTTTAAGAGAATTGTTTATTCCAGAAAAATACCTTGTTTAGAAAATTAAAGAAATAAAAGATTTAATTTATATAAATTTAATTTTAACTCAAGCATATATTTTATGAAAGAATATTTTTCTGACTTTTTTTTCACTGATGAATATTGCGTTACGTTGTTAATATTAATATTGCGCTTGAGACTTGCTTCTATAAAATGCCGGGTAAGAAATTAAATAAAAGAATTTACATTTTATCTCAAATAATTAATATACTAAGTCGTTTTGTTTTATTTATCTGTTTTTTAGTTACATCTTTATTTATATTATTTTTTTATGGTAATATCTTTAATTTTCTATTTATTTATAAAATAAGATAGTTTATTTTAATGATTGAATTTGGTTAAATCTAATCAACTTCAAAGTTACAATCTCGTTAACTAATATATGAGATATTATACAAAGAGCTTAATAACTTCTTTAGAATTAATGAAAAAAGGCCTATGTTGTTAATATTATTATTACTATGTTACAAGTTTCAAGATGATAAACTGCCTCAAAGATTAATGATGCCTGTTGAAAGCACAAGGTTTAATGTTAAATTATAAGTTACTTGTTTGATGTAAATGAAATTATAATATATATTCAAAGAATTTTTTTATATTTTTAATATTTAGTATTTTTCATTACAGTGTATATTTTATTGATTACTGATAAATAAATTTACATGTTTTTACTGATAAATAATAATTTAAGTTAATAAATAATAATTTGAAATTTTACAAAAATGTAATAATAAATACTTTCGATTAAAATACTGTCGGAGAAGTTAGTAATAATCAAGGCATAATCGTTAAAGAAAAATAAAAAAATTAACTTTGAAGTACTGCAAAAGTACTTCACAGCTGTACAATACAATCAGTGCTTATTTATATATATAAACAAAGTAAATGAAAAAAGAATGACCCAATTTCAAATGGATATATTTTATAATAAAAATGCGTTACAATTTCAAGACAAATTACATACTACTAAAAATATTTAAAATTTCACTGCAAGTTTTAAATGTTTGTACGCTTCCATTTTGCTGCGCGGATAACATTAATTCGATCGCTGAATTCTTCCGCAACGTCTTGCAGACATTCTTCTGTTACTGCAGCTTTGATCCTGATTTTCAGCTCACACAAATCAGCAGGTAATGATTTAAATGATTTAACACAAACACTCTTTTTTATATATCCCCATAAAAAAAATACACGGTGCAATATCTGAGGATCTTGAGTGTAGTGTCATATCTTGTGCACCCGTATGCTCTATCGAACATTGAAGCAATATTTCATTTAGAAATTCACGAAATCGGATTCACCAATTCTTCTGAGGTTTCATTTAATTGTGAAAAATCTTCTGATATATTTCAAGGTAAAAATGTCCTGGAAGTGTGTTTCCTTCAGAAAAAAAGAAGCCATAAATTTTTGTAAACGAAATTGCAAAAATACATTAACTTTTGATGTATCTCGCTCGATCCTGCTGTACATTCTCGTGAAAAGTCTAAAGTCCTTAAATACGAACATCGTGATGTAAAACTTTACTACTTAAATGAAATGTCTTTTAATCATAAAAAAAATAGCCTCGGTAAGAAACTATCGTCTTCCATATCAACAGAGAAATATTTACGTTTTATTTTGTCACTTACAGGAAGATATCGTATCAGTTGTAATTGGTATGACTAGAATTGCAAGAAGGATTATTTTAATAACCTATCAGATGAAGGATCACAAATTTTAGACTAGTGCGACGAGAAGACATTTTTGTACTTTGCTGAAAAAGCTTTAACAGTCGTTGAACATTTTTCTCTAATGAGCCTGGTCCTTAGAGAAAAAGAAAAAAAAGAGCTCTGGATTCTTACCCTTATATAAACTCCCTGATTCTTTAAATTGTTTATACTATCAATGATAGTTCTTAGCTGGTCTTGGATTGATCCTGAAACATTCTCGAAATTTACGCTGTACCATTATTACCAAATCTGTCTGGCTACATTTTAGAATACAAAAGGCCTTCTATTGCATAAGACTCAAAATTGTTTATGACTGAGGATAACGTACATTTGAGCGCTAGTATTGCAATCTGGCGTCCGGTATTTGAAATTCTAGGATGGGTACTTTGAAATTGTGCAAATGTTATTCACCGATTACCTTTAGTTGCACAGGTGTATAGTTTTGAAAAAAGGGTCATTATTTTAGGTACACTCTGCATTTACAAACGACATTTTCTAACTGTTAATTAAATTCTGAAATTAAACCGAATCTACATTTTTAGCCAATATTAAACAAAAATCTACTTATGAGCTTAAGATAACTTTTAAAAATATCGCTAAGCATCTTTGTTTTAACTTCCTTTAGTTCTGTACTGATTGTTAAGAAAATAAAAATAATTCTCTCTTGTCTTCGATTACAAAAAGCACACAATATAAATTTTTAAAAAGATATTTATTTAATTTTTTAGAGTAAAACAAAGAGGTTTTAAGAAGAAATAGGGCAAGGGTAAAATCTGTTACAAAATATAAAAAGCTTAAGTAGAGATAGTTGATCTTACATTAAAATAATCAGTGTAAAAGGAAATTTGTAATGCAGGGGTTTTTAGGGATAAAGATTTCTTGAAGAAGAAAAGATTGAAATATATAAAACAGGTAACTGAGCATACAGAATGTAGTAAATATGATGAGATTGAAAGATTAGTGCAGAAGAGAAAAGTACCTTTAAGTTTCTTTTGAGTGTCGTTATATTTCTTGAATTAATATTTTTCCTTTTATTATTATACACGTGCAGCAGAATACTAACTGTACACATGTTTTGTACTTTGGTTTAATTTTTACCCGGTTGTTTTCAGACTTTGTATAACATTAGAAGGTTTGTAGTCAAGTACATGCATACAAATGTCTGGAAAGATTGATTGTTTAGTTCCATTTCTATTTCTCTTACAAATACTGTATGTGAATGATCACTAGATTTAAGAAATCTGATTTGTTTAATGGTGTGATAACGGAGAGAAACTTACGACAAGAACACCGAGTAACGTTCTTTTCAGTGATAAATAGTTGCTGTTTATTCCGCTTGCGTTGTTTTATACGATTTGATGAATAGTTTCGCATGGGAGTAACATTTATACTTTCACCTGCTCTTATCATGTTGTACAGCACAAAGAACAGTTTTATAAATTGATTTTAATCTTACCTTCTTTTTAAAAAAAAAAATTATAATATTGAGGTTTTTTAATTTGTCCATACTTCTAGTACTTAATTTTTTTTTAAATTTATATATCTTTTTGTCTTCTGTTATTTGACTGGTTTGATGCATCTCTTCAAGATTCCCTATCTAGTTCTAGTCGTTTCTTTTCGGTATAAGAATTCCAGCCGTGTTATAGAAAAATAATGATATCAAAATGTGGCTTAGTTCAAAAGGATTAATTTTTGAAGAGGTTTAAGTTAATGTTCAATCATTGCAAAGGGTTTCGCGTATTAAAAGTGATTATAGACCGTATAAAATTGGTTTAACACACAACGCTATATTGACAAGTCGTGTTTTTATTCGGCTCCTAACGAATATGTTTGCCGGCCTCCGTGGCGCGCGTGGTAACGTCTCGGACTTTAATCCGGTGGTTCCGAGTTGGAATCCCGGTCAGGCATGGCATTTTCATACGCTATAAATCATTCATAACATCATCTGAAGCAATGCATAACGGTGGTTTCGGAGGTTAGAAAAAACCAAAAAAAATGAATACTTAGTTGTGTGGTTTCAGTGTTACTATTTGTGAATTTTTTTCTTTGCTTTTACATAGCAAAGAACGCTAAATGACCAAAAAACGATTGTTTGGTCATATATATATGTAAAAAAATAACCTGACAAAGGATTTTTTGGCCATTATGTAGAGATATTATTTTCTATGTATTTGGTTATTTCGACTTTTTTTGTTTGCATAGTCTTAAGTCTATCTGGGCTATAAGAAAGTTGGGTGTTTTAATTTATTTACTGTAAGTCATCCTTCTTGGTGGCTTTTCTTTTTGTTTAGGTGTTTTTTTTTTTTTTTTTAATAAAATTCAGATGTTTTAGCTGCTAAATATAATTCAAAGAAATTTGTTACTAAAATCAGTTGTGATTTTGTTTACATTGGCAACGGCCATACGGGCTCTCTGTGATTGGTTGTTGTGTTTGACAGCGGCCATCTTGCATTGATCTGATTGGTTTTCCTTTGTTTACAATTCCAAATTAAAAATAGATAGATAGATTTATTAAAAATAGATGAAAACAATCTTTGATGTGGGTTATATATCGTGCTAAAATTTGAGTTCAATAGGTGCAGAACATTTTGTGTTTTTGAAGCCGTACACAAACGAACTTAACATTTTTATATAGACTAGCTATAGCTATAGACTATAGCTATATAGACTATAGACTAGCTCCACCCGCCAGGCTTCGCTGTGGCACATTGTGGTTGTATGGATGAGAAATGAGAAACAAAACAAAGCATACGTTTCATAGAAGTTTAATTTTGCAATACTTGTGGATATACAATTTTTTTGTTTTTCCACTGTCTGCGTAGATATAAAGGCTATCTGGTTTGCCCACTCGGGAACAGGCAACATACAGTTGCCCATGTGAGAAGCAATCCGCATCTAAATCTAAACCACACAATTCTAAAGATTGACCTTGAGCTTTATTGATTGTGATTGCAAATGCCAATCGAATTGGGAATTGCAATTTTTTAAATTAAAATGGTGTATCGGTCGGGATTATGGGTATTCGAGGAATGAGGACATCTTCACCTTTGAAAGGCCCCGTTAAAATCGTTGCTTCCACTACGTTATTCATCAATTTCTTAACAGCAAGTTGCGTGCCGTTGCAGAGTTTTGGCTGATTAATATTCCGCAACAGGATAATTGTCATTTTTTGATCGAACGGTTGTTAAGATCAATCTAATGAGGAATGTTTTCCCAGTTCCTCCTGGCGCATCCAAGAAGAAGGTCCTCCGTCATTTATCATTTGCATTATGCGATCATAAATGCCTTTCTGTTCACGCGTTAATTTGGGAATATTTGATTGGACATATGACTGAAGATCACCAATGTTGTAACTTTTTTCACGGCGTAAATCCACATCAAATGAAGCAATCGTAGCTCCAGAGGGTGCTGGCCTTCCCAATTGACTAAGAACTTTAGTTGCAATAGCTAAGCACTTGTCTTCAATATTTATCAATGCTTCGTTGTAAATGCCTTCTGTAAATTCCATGGTCATATTGATATTTTCTAGGCGTACTCTATCTACTGCAAAATATCCTCAGCCATATGCGATCGATATCTTTCCCATAACTCTGTGGGAGATGAAGGGAAGCAAGCAGTCAATATAATTGCGAATAATGCGCGAATTTGGTAGGATGTGCAGTGTTGCACGCGTCATTAATACATATATCCTACCACTGGTCGTTTTCTAATAAATTGGTGAAAGGCGCAGCTCAATCACGACACGATCACACAAAAGTACCTCATTAAAGTGAATATTTAATTCAGATTGTATAATAATCTGAATCAGATGCAAGTGGATACTTTTTTTTTTGTTAATAAACAATGTAATTGGGAACAGGTATTGTTTCACATGTGACGATTGTCGTTAGCTAGTATGGCGAGTGTTCTCCTCGCTTCCGGCAGATCGTTTCATTTCGGTATACCCCTACATCCTACATCCCTAGAAATTTGTTTTCTATATACCAAACGTTGCCTGCCTGCACAATTTTTTCCTTCTACCTGTCCCTCCAATATTAAAGCGATTATTTCAGGATGCCTTAATATATGGCCTATAAGTCTGTCTCTTATTTTAGCTATATTTTTCCAAATGCTTCTTTCTTTATCAATTTGCTGCAACACTTCTTCATTGTCACTTTATCCACCCATCTGATTTTTAACATTCTACTATAGCACCACATTTCAAAAGCTTCTAATCTTTTCTTCTCAGATACTCCGATCGTCCAAGTTTCACTTCTTTATCTTTTCCTGACATTTAAAGTAATTTTTGAAGTAAATAAATTATATTTCTGATTGAAGGCTCGTTTCACCTGTGCTATTCGGCATTTTATATAGCTCATACTTCGTCCATCTTTAGTAATTCTACTTCCCAAATAACAAAATTCTTCTACCTCCATAATCTTTTCTCCTCCTATTTTCACATTCAGTGGTCCATATTTGTTATTTCTACTACAGATCATTACTTTCATTTTGTTCTTGTTTATTTTCATGCGGTAATTCTTGCGTAGGTCTTCATTCATGCCCCTCATTGTTTCTTCTAAATCGGTTTTACTCTTAGCTAGAATTACTGTATCATCAGCAAATCGCAGCACCTTTATCTTTTCACCTTTGTCTGTTACTCAGAATCTAAATTGTTCTTTAACATCATTTACTGCTAGTTCTATGTAAAGATTAAAAAGTAATGGGGATAGGGAACATCCTTGTCGGACTCCCTTTCTTATTACGGCTTCTTTCTTATGTTCTTATTACTGTTACTGTTGCTGTTTGGTTCCTGTAAATGTTAGCAATTGTTCTTCTATCTCTGTATTTGAACTCTGATTTTTTTAAAAGGCATTTTATTCCAGTCTACGTTACTGAATGCCTTTTCTAGGCCTATAAATATCAAGTTGGTATGTTTTTCTTTAATCTTCCTTCTACTATTAATCTGAGGCCTAAAATTGCTTCCCTTGTCCCTATACTTTTCCTGAAACCAAATTGGTCTTCTCCTAACACTTCTTCCACTCTCGTCTCAATTCTTCTGTATAGAATTCTAGTTAAGATTTTTGATGCATGACTAGTTAAACTAATTGTTCTGTATTTTTCACATTTATCTGCCCCTGCTTTCTTTGGTATCATTACTACAACACTTTTTTTGAAGTCTGACGGAAATTCCCCTTTTTCATATATATTACACACCAGTTTGTATAATCTATCAATCGCTTCCTCACCTGCACTGCGCAGTAATTCTACAGGTATTCCGTCTATTCCAGGAGCCTTTCTGCCATTTAAATCTTTTAATGCTCTCTTAAATTCAGATCTCAGTATTGTCTCTCCCATTTTATCCTCATCAACTTCCTCTTCTTCCTCTATAATACCATTGTCTAGTTCTAAATTTATATAACCAATTTAAAAAAAATTGATTGATTCTTACAATTGTAATTTTATTATCTTATATACTAATATCATACCATAGCTCCACTCTTTATTAATTCCAGATTGAAAAAGAGAATGTGCTATAGTTTTTAACAGAATTTGAAAAAAATTACTAAAAAATTTAACAATAGATTTTTATTTATACATTACCATCACCATCACCAAAAATGTTTGTTGTAAGCGACTATAACTGTGTATGTGGATTATTAACTTAATTATTTTCTAATTTTTTACTTCCTTGTTCGAAGTAAAGGTATTATGATCGTGAAAAGTTTCAGTTTTTAGATTACAACGGAAAAATTTATTTTGGCTATCCCTGAATCGATTTTAACTAGTTTCGGCATGAAAGTCTGTACGTACGTATGTTAGCTGTAGGATGTTGAAATTTTGGATTTAGGACTGTTATACTCCTCTTTTGATTGCAATCGACTGGACCAAAAGTGTCCAAAAAAGGTCAAAATCCATGAAATTTGGATTTTGGACGTTTTCTTAATTGCAGTAATAAGCTCTCGTTGAGAACTTTTCAACGATATATCATAAGTGGTACTCATTTTTATTGGTTCTAGAGTTATAGCCATATAAAATGTTAATGGAATATTTGGATTTTAAAAGATGAAGGTACATTAGTTCGAATTAGACTTCACCTCCTTTTTTTACCTTTTTTTTAATTTAAATATATTGATTTATTAATAATTATTAACCTCTGATTGTAGAAAAAAATTACGGTAAATAATAATTCAATAATAACAATAAAAAAGAAAATGAAAAAAATATGAAAGGTTATTAAGGAAATAAAATTTAATATACTTTTCATTTTAAAAAAAAATGTATTTAAATGTTCATTTAATAGGCGTACAAGGAAGTTATGTGGTGTCCACATCAGATTTTTTTCCAAAACGGATTACTAATAATCCATGAAACTTAAGAGTAAATATTCTTTTACAAAATCCCTGTATCACCAAGTGAAATATCGCTAGAACTTTGGGTACACAGTGCGTGGTTACTGAATATTAACGTAGTGCAATTTCTTTTATGTGCATCAGGATTTGCAGGAAATCCTTGTGAATCAATCGATATCTAAATAATAATAATATAGGATGAATGATAATATCTAAATGTGTCAGGTGTCTTCCCCTTCAGAGTTGGGATGTGGATACGCACTTAACCATTTTGTTTGTCTACAAGTACATGAAGACTAAACACAAGGTATGATTTTATTAACAACATATTATCTTTACACATTTTATCATTTGTCGAATTATTACGGGCATGCTTATTTTAAAATCTATCCGTATTATTGAATAAGTTTCAATAACAATTAACTTATTGACTCATTTGGCTGGTGTTTTCAGTTTTTTATTCTATTTTCAGACTAGAGAATCCGCCATCAGAAATCATATTATCTTTCTTTTTTTGTTGTAAATACTAATTTACTGTTTGGAGTTTGATACATTATGTAGATATATATTTTACTATAGAATTATATGATGAAATGATTTTGTAACGAATATCTATAAAAGCAGAAGTGAATTTATATTAAAAAACAAAATCATTTCTGTAAGTATTACATTAGAAGAGATTAATCCAAAAACACGTAAAAAAAATTACAATTCCTTACAGTTCCTTCTATTTACTTATCTATAAGTAATGTTATCTTTATTTATGAAATAGAGATATTTGATAAGCGACGCAAAGAAATATTATCGTGCCTAAGGAACATACATCTATATATGAATTTATACGATACAACGATATACGCCTACGAATAATATTTAACTCACTAAATTCCTAACTTTATGAAATACAGTTAATTTTAGAAATAAACGATAATTATATTGAAGGAGTATTGTTTAGGAGTATTTATTTAAAAAATTCCAAATCTAGTTAATTATATGCGCAGCATATAATTAGCATATAATTAACTATAATAATAATAATAATAATAATAATAATAATAATAATAATAATAATAATAATAATAATAATAATAATAATAATAATAACCAGTAAAATTACCATAAAAGTACAAAAAAAAGGTAGGCCTATGACCGACCGCGAAAATATTACATGGTTTATGTTCATTACACATGATTTTATTAAATTTTTTTGCTAATTGTTGCTAAATAACGTTCATATATTTAGCGTACTAAAAACAACAAAAACTTTTACAACGACTAGTTTCAAAATCCTGAACATTTTTTGTTTCTTGAGTTGTAATTTTTTAACAGCTTTAATCACAATTTTTTCCTTTTTTATCCCCAAAACACAAATATAATTTTAGATAAATATTTATAAGCACGAATTTTACATAGTTTCAATAAATTAAAAAACAACTAAAGCAGCAATGAAGAAATAAAAAAAAGAATTACGTTAAATTTTCATTATTTTTTCAAGACGAAAAATTAATTTTCCAATAAAAAGGCATATTTCTGTAATATTCTATTGATTCGTAATTTTCATAAATTATTCATTCGTAAGTTTTCATTCTATTGATTCGAATCACTCAGTTCAAACCCTGCTCATAAAGAGATAAAGTTCACATTCATTTATTCAATTCATTAAATTTTATGCTTCAATCTAAATTTATATAAATAAAAATGTAAATCAAATGTTCGTTTATTCAAAATCTTAAATCTCCGAAAGTTCTTCTCCGTTGCTTTCAAATTTTGGCACAACATTGCATTCAAATAGGCGCGTGTTTTTATATACCTACAATTAATATACAAAAGATGTCACATCTGTGATAGGTAAAAACATGCTTTTTTTTTTAAAAAACAGCGCTATCTTTTTGGACGTAAAAGCAACACACGCTATACTAAATATTTTACGATTCCATTTCAATGTTTCCGATATGTGTGTCTGCTATAGTCTGAAAATCTACTGGACCTATTTACACGCGAAAAAGGGAGAAAGGAAAAACGGAAAAAGGAATTGGAAATTGGAAAGGAGAAAAAAGAAAAGGGGAATGAGGAAAGAGGAAGGGGAAAAGGGAATAAGGGAAAGAGAAGTAGGGAAGGAAAGTGAAAGGGGAGGAAAGGGAGAAAATGCTGGGAAGGAAAAGGGTAAAGGAATGTGGTAAAATGAAACTTTTAAGTAAAAAATATATAATTATAAGTAAAAAATATTTTAAGTAAATATATATATATATATATATATATATACTCAAATCTAGCATAGCTGAGCATTGCCGGGTCTGCGCTAGTTCAAAATAAACATGTGAACACATACAGCAAACAAACCAACGCACCATACTTCTTTTTTTGGAATAAAATACCACATTGTCAGGAACTCGTATTAATGTTTTTATTTTAATACACTACCCTCGGGTATATCATTGAAGTATGTCATAAAGGTATGTCTAAAGTTCAACTGTAACGTGAGCGTTTTTCATTAATGTTTTTTTTTTTTTAAATTTTGTTATTCTTTTTTTTAATTTATTCTTGAGGATGATTATTTTAATTAATTTTAAAATTAATTATTTTCCAAACAGCTGGGCCGCTCTTATTTTTTGTAATACTACAATAATTTAGCCTTTATTCAATCTAAAAAGAATGTAACTCACCTTTATTTTCTTAAATTCACTAAATTTTCAAGATTGCTACAATGAAGTCTAATTTCATATTTATTTCAACGTACATCTTACTTTTCTAAAAGCGAAAAAAAAATGATTTGTCGTAGGATCTCATCAAATAAACCGCTCCTCAGATACTTTTGTCGAAATATAAATTCGGACAAGTAATACTCTAGGTGATTCTCGCTGTTTCCCGGTTTTTTCTCCCATTTTACCAAGCGCCATATCCTTTCTATGTGTTCCATGCGGGCTCCTGAACGTGGATCGTCAAAGTTATCATAACGGTTCACTTTGAAATAATTATATCCGGTAACTTGTTGAGCTTTTCCGGTAGGAATGGTTTTTCGATTATTTTCCAACCTTTGCCACAAAACGGTCTGAAAATTCTGTAATGAACAATTCATATAAATACTTACACATATTCACTGTTGGTGGAATACTTTGCTAGTCTTATTTTTCCCCGTATCTGAAAATGTTTTCTTCAGTTTCGCCAATAACAACGTTACTTGATATTTTACGTAACGGTTGTTTTTTTTAAAAGCAAACACACATCTCCCGTATGTACGTATTCAAATCAACGACCTTTTGTTTTAAATGTGAGTCGAAAGTCCATGAAATCGATATTCATTAACTCACACCAAAAGTAAATAAAACACATAAAATTTATATCTGAAAGCCGGTTTCCCGGAAGCTAAACGTAAAATCTGCTTTCGTAACAATCTAGAGTTCTAGACATCAAATTTAAATATTTAAATTCTCAGAAAAGTATCAATTCAATGCATAGCTATTACTACGTTTTTTTTTTTTTTTCTTTCTCTCAGCTCCCCTGGGCCGGACCGACTTGTTGGTATTACGCCGCCCAGGGGAGTGCCTTTAAACTCAAATAGGCCTCCCCACCTACCGGCTATATACCGGCATGGCAGGTCGGCCTACTGGTTAGCTCTTTTTGAGAGTTCTTTATTAATATTGCCCTTTTGGACACCAGGCCAGACCCAGTTCGCCGCGACGCGGCGCTAGGTCCCTTCAGTATTCAGTGTGCTGTTACCTGACTGTTACCCGTGGAGTCCTTGGTGGCTCATCAGTGCCAACACACCGCAGCATGATGGACCTCACCAGCAAGGCTGTCCACCCAGTCCTATTCTAGGCAACACCTTGTCTTCTCTCATTGGAGTATTTCTGTAGAACGACTTGTCTAACAAAACTAGCAAAATTATTCCAGTTTGAGCATTATTCCATGCTTCTTAGCATGTATTCTATTATTGTCTCTGGAGTTATACCTGTGAGTGCCTTACTTAAGTGTGTCCCAGCTATTGCACTCAAAAAAGGTGTGCTCAGCATCATCTATCTCGTTGCAGTAGTTGCAAATTGGCTCTTCTCTCTTGCCTATTTTGTGCAGGTAGTTATTGAAGGAACCATGTCCTGTAAAAAACTGCGATAGGATGATCAACCTCACCAAATCTTCTCGACAACCATGGCTTGATGTTGGGGATGAGGGTTCTCGTCCATTACTACGTTGCCGATTCGCTAACAACACGCCTCATTCTTGTAAAAACGCTATACTTCCTCTTTAATTTTGGAAGTTTCTATAGGTTCATTGGCATCGAAAAACTTGGTAAACTCTCAATGATCCGAATGGTTGAGTTAGGTCTCAACCCTTATAAGAAAATAACCGAATACAATAAAGAAAATTTTGATCCCGCTTGCTATCTGCTGAGCTACTAGTTCAAGATTGTTTTTCTTCAAATATATGATGTAATTTTGTTAAAAAACATACCTATTACTATAATAATTTACAAATCGTTAAAAATTGAGCGTAGCTTAGCTAATGAGAAATTATCAAAAGTTGACACAAATTTTTATTTATTAATAAATAAAAAATTCTGTCCATATTAAAAGTATATCATTAATATACTGGTTATTAAAAAAATTGTAAATTTAATAAATTAAAAATTATAATAAACTTTTTATTTATTTATACAAAACAAGCTATTTGTTTAACTTTCAAAAACAATTCAAATTTAAGTTAACTTGATTTTTAAATTAAATACTTTGTCTAAATTATAATTTATTTAATGAATAGTCTACTGTTTTTAGTGAAGTAATTTGCATAGCAGCAATACACTATACGTATATTTAACTAATGCACTAAAACGTCACTTCAAATAACGCTGCTAATGGTACGGGTGATGTTTATTAAGTAGCTGTCATTGATTTATTTTTAACAGCATCGGACTGTACTTAATTAATTTTTTTCTTCTTTTTTTAATAATTAACTTTCTTTTAAAGTGATAAATTATTATAATTATTATTTTGTCATCTTATGGCTGTTTTATTTATATTTTAATAATATTTATTTTTAATTTGTTCTTTTTTTTAAGAAAAATATGTTAATTTGTTAATGTTATTAAGGTATATATTTTTAATATTAGTATGAATTTTAGTCTGAAAAATTGATATTTAATTGTTGTAGTAATAATAAAATGTTATTTTATTACTACAACAATTAAATATCAATTTTTCAGATTAAAATTCATAATAGTAATCAATAAATTTATTGGACATCAGTGCAAGATTACAAGCAGATCCCTAAAAATATCAGTAAATTAAGACGTTTCTTTTGTTTGACTAATTATTTTTATGAGTTTATTACAAGATTAAAAATAGTTTAAATAAATTACACATTTAACAAAATCGACTGTCAGTAAATTTTAATAGAAGTATTTCTAATAATTTATTGAAATTTAAAAATAAGTGTTTATCATTAGTTTTAAAAGAAATAAATATATTTATTGACTATATCAATAAAAAAAAGGCAAGCGAGAATAAACTAATAAAGGCATTGTGTTTCAGAAAATAATAAATTAGAGTAAAACATTGGTAAACTATTGATAAGTTCCTTTCTTTGTTTGCAATTTTTTCTCTCTTCTTGTAAACTGTACGTTCTATAAAAAAAAATCCTACTGGTTCTAAAGAAATGGGCCATAAATCATTCACGAGTTATTTAGTTTGTTTCGATTTATTGAATTGAAATACCTTTGTAGGTTTAGAATTGGAATAATAAAGTAAAAAAGGAATAATTTTTTTTTCATTTAATGTTTAACTTTTTTTATATTAATAATAACTATAGTTGTAGTCTTTAGTTTTTTTCACAAAATAAATAATATACAATAATAAAGATTAAAATACAAAAGAAAATAGAATTCACTGTATAGGCATTCCATTAAAAAAAGAACTTTTTTTCTTTTCTCAAAAAAAGTATTTAATTTTTCAGACCCAGATCTCAGTTCTTTATATTACCAAGATTAAAAATTAAACTATTATAAAATAAGATTTCATCGATTACAATCTTATGTAACGAAAGTCTATTTAAATGAACAATTCATGCACTATAATATATACAGAACGGCTTCATATTTAAAACTCAGGGATACTAGGAAGTAGATAAAAGTGTAAATTGTTAATTATTGTGTATTATTATTAACTTTATTTATTACTGTTAAGGCTGTTATTATTAGTGTTTAGACCATTAATTACAACTAATTCTTTAAAGTTTGTTATCGGATGTAATTATGAAGGAAACACGAAATAAAAAAGATTATGGGTGCCTTACTTAATTTTATTACAACCGCGATTTTTACGTTTTTGCAATTTTGATTGCTTATTACTCGAAAACGAAGAAATTTATCGAAAAACGGCTTTTTCCGATTTTATATTTAAAATAATTTATTATATGTCCTTGATTCTACTTTGAAAATTCTATTTTTCGGCATGAAATCACCACATCCTTAACTATCCATAAGAGGGTAACTAAAAAATGTTTAATGGTAAGAGTATTGTTGAGACATCATTGTATAGAACATTGAAAAATAACATTTTTGACATAAAGAATCTATCTATTTTCATAACCGTAATGGCGGTTATATAATATTTTCTAAAAAGTTACAAAAGTGGCCTACATTACATCCAAAGTATTCAACTATAGAAAATATAAATCGTTTTGAGATAAAAGGAAAACATTTAGATTAGGAAAATAAAATATGCGAAATAAAATGTTTCCAATGTTTCAAGATAAAACTGAACGGTTATTTCAATCTGAAATTAGATGTAAAAAGATTTTTAATTAGCTGTCTAAAACGGTCACCATTTTTGTCAGTGTTATTATACTCGGAATATTTTTTTGTCAAAATGATTGATTGTCAACCTTCTAAAATGATGTGTTATAATCATATTTTTTCCGTTTAAGATTTTTGTATTTCCTTTCAGGAAATATCTGGATGCTCGATATGTGATGGTTTCCTATCAAAAAAGTAATTTTTTTTCATCCAATTGTACCCAACAAATAATATCTGTAAATGAGTTTGTGATATTCTATTAAAAATTATTAATGGAGAAAGAGTAAAATGTTGAAAATTTTGTAAAAATTCTGCTGTTTCTTTGTCGAATTTCCCTGACTTGTAATAAAATTCCTTAATTTATTTGTATTACTACGAATGAATTTTACTTCCATTTGATGTTAATTTCGTCCAGTGAAATGTCAATGTCAATTTACATCAACTCAATCGAACCTCTGTACAACTTCTTAATTTAATATCATAACGCTGTAGTACATTTAAAAATTGCGCTTAGGTTGTTTATTAGTATATTTTTTTTGGTGGGTGTTAAGTAAAATTACATATTTATTCAGTACAATTTTTATGAACCATTTGCTTTTACAGATAAGGCATAATATATTTTCAAGTCCTTTAATTAGGAATAACAAACATTTTTGGTTATTTTCATTTAAAATCAAAATACATAAATGAATTTTCTAAAATCTTCGGTCGTATAGAAGTATCGTTTCTATGAAGGAAATTTCAATAATCATTCTAATTTTCATGTGTTAATTTACTTCATGCTAGTATTAGTTTCTCATTTTTACACAATTCTGTTCGTTAATAAATTTCTTTCTTATTTTTTAAAACCTTTCCCTTTAATTAGCCTAAAAATCAAATAACTATTTCGTCTATGCATTTTAACAGTATATAATAAAATATTGTTTACGGAATTCTGATCGCAAAATTTTTGCTGCAAAAGTTTTTTTTTTAGGCGCAGATTTAAGCTTAAATATTACAGAACGATGGTGGTCTATATTCGAAGTTGTATATATGAATATGAACAGAAAAATCATTAATAGATGGGTTGAGAAGCTAAAAAGACCCCAATACCATAAAATCTACGCTAAGCTGAACGTTAATATTAAGGAAATAAATTCATAAGTGATGAAAAAAGAAATTTTATGGGTTTTAATACCCGCGCAAGGACCACTAAGCTGTTACTTAATTGTACTGCCTCAGGAGAACCTGTCAAACAGAAAATGTTCCAAGTATATTAGTCGACAATACAAACTTATCAAGCAGATGCAGGATAATGGGTGAGATCGAAGACCAAGGTTTCGACTCTTGGCAATATAGGTGGAATACTTCTTTGACAGGTCGTTATACGCATGGTATATTTCCCAATGTTAGAGAGTTGCGAGCGGTTAGCTGGATACCCCTCAATCGGCACACTACACAGTTCCTCTCTGGACATGGTGCCTTTAGGAATAAATTGGCAAGGTTTAGGTTGGTCGATTCCAGCTTCTGTCCGGACTGTAGGGTCGATGACACCGTGGACCATGTCCTTCACATATGTCCCCGGTACGAAGCTGAGCGTACCAGAGTTACTAGGGAACTCGAGAGAGTAAACTCTATTTTGGATCTACGAGTCAACTAGAGGACTCGTAGAGAGTGGACAATAGTTGCTGGCTTCCTTCGCTTCCTCGCCCTGAGCAGGGCTGTCGAAGGGATCTAGTAGGTGATAGGAACCTGGGTGGCTAGGGACCGCCTGGGCAGTTGACTGGCCGAAGGAAGGCGCTTAAGGCAGCGTGCCTCGGTTAGATATATTTGGTGTCTTGTATTGAATTACGCTGTCGGCGGAGTTGCGGCCGCTGCCAACGGGTATGGTTATCCTTGCCCGGGGGGTGCGATCGCGCTCCGACGAGGGCATTTATGAGCTAACGACACTGTCGGTGGGGCGTCTCTGGGTACTGCTTTGGTGGTATGCAAGGGAGTCTTGACGGCGGTTTGCGAAAGATGGTGAATGTCACGTGGGACTCCGTGATGGCGCTGTGCGGGAGTAGGCGTTTATTCTCCTCTCCCGGGCGGACCGGAGCGGAGTCAGATAGAAACTCATTTTGAGTAATAAGCGGGGTTCTTAAGGGAACTAGGTCTAAATTTCGCTGTGTGAAACTTTAGTGGGAAAGTTTGTTATTGAGGCTGTCAGTACGGATCTGAGACATTCAGTAATTGGCTCTTTAATAGTTAGGACTAGGCGCGGAGTCTTCATTCCGCGGTTAGGCTTCTAGCTTAGTTCCTGAGGGCGACGTGGTAGCTGCAGGTGTCCGTTATTTTCATTCTGAAGGCATAAACACGTAAAACTATCTCGGGGTGAACTTTACCGATGCAGATGTCCCGCGGGGCATCTGCATCGGTGGAATCTCTGCGGGGCCTGGACTGAAAGCTGTGGTGCGCAATCAGTTTGAGGGCGAGAAGATGTCCTCCGTTAAAGCCACTACTGGCTAGGAATGAAGGGGGAGGCGTAGCGACCGGACACGCTACGAGGTGGGATCTTCTCCCCTCAAGGGGGAATCGAGAGATGTAGGATAATACAAGACCTTAAAACTAAATAGTTTGATAAGGAGGTTTTACTTACCTAATATTAGGTAAATAAATCTCCCCAATAGGATATGCCACTGAACTAGATGGCATCGGTGAAATATATTAGATAATCTAAAATATAGAGTCCTTAATTAAGGAATTTAATTAGGGATAAATAGTATTTATAAATATTTAATTAGGGTTTTATCATATCTGTTAATTGAAAAAACTTTTGGCATACTTACTAATTCAGTGATATTAATGTAAAATAACAATTAGTGGTGTTGGTATTTATTGCTAACATCATTAACTTGATGTTTTTATGCTGTTATTTGGATATATATATATAATTGATATAATTATTTTATAATTTAATACAGAGTTTTGTTAAGTTTGCCAAACGATCATGCTGTAATGCGATCTTGAAAGTTTATATCTGTCTTTAAAATTATATCTCTTTTATTATCAATAATTATTCTGTAACATCTACATCTCATAACTTTTTTATTATAATATATATATATATATATATATATATATATATATATATATATAATATTATTACATTACATTACGTATAATTCTAAATTGATTTTACATTTCGTAATAAACTTTAATGTTGTAGTTTTCTGTTGTGTTTGGCAACGTAAAGACACATTTATTATTATTATTTTTTTAATGTTAATAAAAATAATACTACTTTTATATCATTTTACACCATTTGCGCAATAAAAAAATACAGTTTTAATAGGAGTATATATATATATATTTTTTTTTCCGATTTAGGCTATCTATGGACCCACAAACTCATCTTCATAAAATCAACTGATTTTCGAAGTCGATAGTTCTAAATTTGGAGTCCTTGTAAAAGCGGTTGCTTGTGTGTGGTTCTGATTGCTAGATAATGGTTTTATCTGTTGGTTGGATTTCAATTAACTATACGTCTTAGGAGTGGTCGACCTGAGACTACAAGGCTACACACTTTATTTACATTCATACATATTAATCTCATTCATCCTCTGAAGTACTGCTTTACGGTGATTCCGGAGGCTAAACAGAAAAAAGAAAGTAGTCGACCTGAGTCTGCTCAACACTACATGTTTACCTGTTGTTACATGTACACTCTCATTACATTACGTCCGCAGTTACGTCAGGTCTGGCAAGGTGATAGCAACTGCTAATGTATACATATATATCCAGATCCGGCAGTAGCAGGAAAACTGGTTGGAGAAAACCAATATCTATAGATCGCTTGAAACATTTTACGTATTTTTAATCTTTTTACTCCAGTAATTTTTCATTTTTTGTGAATGGAGCTGTTTTCTCTCCTCATACCACGCTAAGTTTCTGTTGACTTATTATCTTAGTTCTTAAGACTCGTTGAAATTCTTGATTTTTTTTCTTAAAATATGTGACGGTATTGTTTTTCTTCATAGGTAATGTTTATTTCTTATATATCTCTACGGATATTGTCGATCTATCTTTTGTTCTTTTGAGTTTTGATGTATTCAAGGATACATTTTGTGAGTCTTATATCATTCATGGTAGAAGTGTGGCTTAGAATTGGATCTTGCAATTTCGAATTATATCCGTGAGATTTTCACAGTGTTTATAGAATTCATTGTTGGTTCGGAATTTGTAATTATCATCAGTTTTTCTTGGGGCCTAAGTTTCTCCTGAGGATCTTTCTTTCTTTACGTTCAAGTACTTGTTTGTTGCGTTTTTTTATTTGTCATAGACATTCTGCTGCATATAATCACTCTGATGGTATGCCGGTCTTCAAGTGGTAGTTCTTGGTGTTGGTGGAAATGCATTGTTGTTGTAAATGTTTCAGGTGAGTTGGTATTCAGTTTGCGTATTTGTTCGTCCATTGCATCTTTTTCAGAAATGTTGGGAATGGTGGTTTGCCCGATGTATTTGAATTTGATGACTTAAGAGATTAATTGTGTGTTTTAAAGGAAAATTGGAATTCAGAATAAGATGCGATTCTCTGAAGGACTTCGAGGGGTCAGGCTGCAGTTTCTATGTTTCAGAAATAGAACGGTGTCATCGGCAAATAATAATAAATGCGTAATAGATGTTTTATTAAATAATTAACCTACGGTTGTTACTGCATAAAAACTAACTGCATAAAAACTTAATAGTTTTAATTTTGTTTTTTACTATAGAGCCTAACTCTTATTATATTATAAAAATTATTAAAATGTTATAGAATTCTGCAATCGTGTATTATAGATATAATTTTTATATATTGTTCGGGGGAAGAAATAAAATTTTTATTTACTTTTCAACAAAACATCGAATTTCTCTTTGTGTTAAAATATAATATTAAGATCGGAGGAAAGAATAAAACATTACAACAATAAAAGAAAGAATGGATGTAATAAAGTTACAGGTTACAGGATTCATGAATAAAACGTATATAAAACACATCACGTATGTTTTAATGTTCTTTAAAACATCACGTACAAAGACTCCCATTAATTGTTTGAACACTGCGTAAAAAAAATAAACTTTCTTTATTGAGAGCAGTTCATCAATTATGCGGACGTATGGTTTGGACGTTTACCTATAAGGAGGAAATAATATTGATAATGAAATCTTATCTTTCCTTACTTGTAGACTAATGATAATTTTTTCCTTCCGTTTTTCTATACATTATTTTATATAAAAATATCGTGTTCATTTACTATAACCATTTTTATTTCCAATTAATTTTTAAAGTTTTAACTATTCTATTACACTTAATTGATTATATTAAAGGGAAATTTAATTAAAAAAAAAAATAATAAAAATGTAATTCTTATGCTAAATTTAATTCGCTAAATAATAAGAGAATAAATCATTAAAAAAATAATGACTTTCCGACTTGAGATTACAATTATTAATTGGTTATATTGCTACAAGAAAATCAGATAATTATTGTAAAATAAAATGATTAACTGATTATTTTACTTTTTTGCTTTTTGTAAATTACAAAATTATTTTTAGCAGATTTAAAGAAAGCAAATAATTCTTGGATATTTACAGTTGTTATATTATTAAATATACAAAATAATTAATTGAACAGAAATTATTAAAAAATAGCACAAAAAAAATAAAACTTTGTCGATTGTTCATTTTTCGAAAAATTATCACGTAATTCCTCAGAACTCGTCGGTAAGAGGCGAAGAAGTCAACCAACTACGTTTACAGTTCTAAACATGACCGAAACTAACAGTGGAATGAAAATGGGGTAAAAAAATAAGCGTGAAAACATTATATTCAATTAGAATAGTAATAAAGAATACTTTCAAAAAATATCTCGAATTTTGTTAGACAAAATTTTTTTTTTCCATTTGTTGAACTGCGGGACACGAACATGTAATTTTATTCATTTTTTTAATGTACCTTTACGAATTGCGGCGCTAGATAGCAGTACTTGATAGCACTAGGTAGCGTACAAAAACTTGACAATGTACTTGAAATAATAAAATTTAAAAGAAAATATATAAAAGATTGTTTTAATAGTAAATGCTGTTAAATGAAAGTAATGAAGTGAAACAATTTTTTTAATTCTCATCACTTGTTTAAAAAAAAGTAAAACTATTAGTTTACAAGATATTATACTATTTTTATTAAAAAAAGTAATAAATAAAACAGAAATAAATTCGACTGGTAAAATCGAATTTAACGATAAAAATCGAGTTACACTTGCAAAGTAATAAGTTCAATATCATCACGGATTTTCTATCGTGAAGGTCACATTACGAATCGAAAATCTTTTACGATTTTCATACGAACTTCACAAATTTTTGATTCGTAAAAATATGTTTTACTAAAAAAAGGAAAAATATAGTATGAAGTGAATGATGTGACTATCAACAAAACAAATTGGCCGTAAAATTCAATTTGTTTGTTCTAAGGCAATAAATTTTAATAATAAATCCTTAAGATAACAATCAGTAAATCACAAAAAAAACTAACAATACCCAGTGATATCAAAAAAAAAAATTCAATGAAATTGTAAATCGTACGGTAAGAGTCTCGCAGATATCATTTCTTCCGTTAAAAAAACAAAAATTTCTGTAATATAAATATAACTTTTTTTAACAAAACGGTACTAACATCAAAAAAGGTAAGACACTACATTTCTATTATCAAAATCTGTTATTAATTTAGAATTTTCTTTAAAAAAAAATTTTTGTTAAATATATGTAATAAACAATAGTAATACAGTAATAGATAATAAACAATGTTTAAGCGTTCCATAAAATAATCAAGAAAAATAAAAACTTGTTACAAAACTCTTACCGGCTCGATTTTATTTATATTTAATACATATAACATTTACAGAAAGAATACAATTCTTATGATTATTCATTGTTTAATAAATAAAATTACCTTTATTGATATCAGTACGTTTTGTTAAAAAGTTTTATTTATATTACAGAAATTTCTGTTTTTTGAGTGGAAGAAATGATATCTTTTTTTTTTTTTTTTTTTTTCTTTCTCTCAGCTCCCCTGGGCCGGACCGACTTGTTGGTATTACGCCGCCCAGGGGAGTGTCTTTAAACTCAAATAGGCCTCCCCACCTACCGGCTATATACCGGCAAGGCAGGTCGGCCTACCGGTTAGCTCTTTGGGAGTTCTTTATCAATATTGGCCCCTTGGGGACCCAAAAGGGCAATACTAATACACCACGCCAGACCCAGTTCGCCGCGATGCGGTACCGGGTCCCTTCAGTATTCAGTGTGCTCTTGCCTGACTGTTACCCGTGGAGTCCTTGGTGGCTCATCAGTGCCAACACACCGCAGCATGCTGGACCTCACCAGCAAGGCTGTCCACCCAGTCCTATTCTAGCCAACACCTTGTCTTCTCTCATCGGAGTATTTCTGTAGAACAACTTGTCTAACAAAACTAGCAAAATTATTCCAGTTTGACTCGCTTCTTAGCATGTAGTCTATTGTTGTCTCTGGAGTTATACCTGTGAGTGCCTTACTATGTCTAAGTGTGTCCCACCTATTGCACTCAAAAAAGGTGTGCTCAGCATCATCTATCTCGTTGCAGTAGTTGGAAATTGGTTCTTCTCTCTTGCCTATTTTATGCAGGTAGTTATTGAAGGAACCATGTCCTGTAAAAAACTGCGATAGGTGATGATCAACCTCACCAAATCTTCTCGACAACCATGGCTTGATGTTGGGGTTGAGGGTTCTCGTCCATCGACCCACAGCTTCCTGCGACCATCTTTCCTGCCAGATATTATAAACGGCATCCCTGACCTCTTGTTCTGGCTTGCCTTGTGCCCTCTCCACCCTCTTTTTTGCGATTAGGTCAATAGGAGGTGTACCCGATAACACGCACAGGGCGGCATAGGACACTGTCCTGTATGCGGACACAACACCTAGGAGCACACACCTGTGCGTCCTCGCCAGTCTCTCTTTGTTGCGCCTGATGGCGATAGAGCGCCACCAGGCCGGAACGGCATACATAAGCGAAGACACGACGGTGGTCGCCAGTAAACGGCGCTTTGAGGCCCGAGGGGCATTCTGCGATGACATAATGATGTTTAGACTTTTTATCATCCTTTCTGCCTTGTTGCATACATTGACTATGTGCTCGGTGTATCTACCGTTTTTCTGGAGGATAACTCCTAAGTACTTGATGTTATTCGCTTCTTCTATAGCATGACCGTTGATGGAAATATTGAACGGTTCTAGCACTCTTCTACCCGTAAGAAATGATATCTGTGAGCTTCTTACCGTACGGTTTAAATTTAATAGTAATTCTTTTGGTTTTATTTTCTTATATTAATCTTAGATTAATTTCACCCACCAGGTTGATTTAGTAGTAAACTCATTGTCGTAAATCAGCTGATTTCGAAGTCTAGTGTTCCTCAAGTTAAAAATCCTAATAATGATGGTTGTTTTTATTCGGATTTAAATACTAGTTCGTGGATACCGGTGTTCTTTGATGGTTGAATTTCAATTAACTACACTTGTCAGGAATGGTCGGCCTGAGTTTGTTCAAGACTACACATTTACTGTTACAGATATATTTTACTAATAAGTCAATAATGACCAATTATTGATGGGACTGTAAATAAAAATATTAAAAAAAAGTTGATTTTATATAAACAAAAAATTGTAAAAGTAAAAAAATAAAATAAATAAATACAAAAAAATAAACAAGAAAAAAAGAAATGTTTCATTTTAATTAAACGAAAGATATTATTTTTAGTATATGTACATTTTTTATTGTATCTGGACACTTAAAGGAAAGTACTCTGAAGAAGTCTCATTTTTATTTCAGGTTATTTTCTTACATTTCTTCACGTTTTCATTTCTACGTCAAAACGAACATCGTACAATCCTCTATATTTAAGTATATATGGACATATAGTATGCGTGTGTGTGTGTGTGTGTGTGCGTGTGTGTGTTTATCAGTCATATATTTTTTAACTCTCTGGAACGATTGAATGCATAATTATGAAATTTGGTATACATAAGGAAATAGCTTTCAGTTTTTATGAAAATAGGATTAGAAAGTGGGGATGTTTTTTCACAACACCTAATTGGATTTAAAACAAAATAAAAGGAATGCAATCCCGCGGCCACTCAACACAAGTTTGATCACTAATTCAACTTTAAAAGATAGAAATTCTTCAAAAAATCTAGAACATTTAAATAAATAAAAAATTACATTAAAATATATAGTGAATAAACTAGATTAAAAAAAAAAAAAAAAACTAGAATATGTCGTGGTAATAAATTGGCAAATGTTTTACAAATAATTTAAGCAAATTAAAAAAGAAAAATATATTTTTTATAGTGTAGTCAAACAACTGAATTTTTTCGTGTACAAAAATTAACAATTTGCATTCAGATATCATGTCTCATATTTCTGATGCAGAAGATGATAATTCTTAAGAAATCATAGTGCATTTTCATATAGTTCTTTAGAGTTTGGAGAAAAAAAATTTTTGATGCGCTTATTTAAGTTGGTTTACCTAAATACATATGCTTAGATGTGGTTCTTCCATCTGGGTAGCCATAAAATCCTTAGTCTTATGAGAAAAAAATGGGTGGATAATATTCCTTCTGGAGAGGATTTAAGGTACTTGTTTGTGTAGGACTCTTTCCCTCCTTCCATGGTACCTATCTGGTTAGAATTTCTTTAACATCATTTATCCATTTTTTTTGTCCTTGATTATTTCTTTTGTAACAGTTTTCCACTGAATTATTATATAGGCCTATAGGATATAACTATGTGAGAGCTTCTTTGAATTGTTTTAAAACTGAAATTTGTATAGTTTCATAGAAGTGGTTTTTTCTTAGATTATTTGGGACTGTGTTTTTTATCCGGTGGTTGGACAAAAATCTAAAATGGGTTTGTGAAACTTATCATTCCTCAATATAATACAAATTGATTATTACGTTCAATATTTATCTTTGTATTAATGTTATTTTTTAGAATATTTCTTTTAAATATTTAAATTTTATTATTTATTACAATTTTATGTTTTTAAACCGTAATAACGCCTTTTATATAAAATATATTTATGAAAAATTTTGAACCGTTACGCGCCAGCTTTTTTATGAACTTATATCCTCTCTTTTAGCATTTGAGAGGAAAAAACTATTTTTCAGGTTAAATTCCTTAAATGATATTCCATAAAATAAACAGGTTGACGCCTTATATTTTATGATATATATCAGTTCCGTAGCTGTTTTTGATGTTAATATTAACTTTACAAAAATGTGATCTAAATTCCTCATTTTTCATCTTATTATAAGAGTATTATTTAAAGTTATAGATTGAACATATACACATAACGTGTGAACATTGAACACATAACTAGCATATTTGCTAGTATATGTAAGAGGATTTGAGTATGTCCTTAAGGAATGAATGTGATGGTGAACAAATATTGAAGGATAAAAGAAACTCTGACAGTATAAGTTTCTTTTTAGTTTATTCAGTCCCAATTCAAAAGACGTAGTACGTTATTCAACACTATCACTACAGACTCGCTATCACATTGTAGATAAGCTTAGGTACCCCTATGCAATATTCAATGTTATCAAACAGATGTACTCTTGAGTAAAGCTGAAGTAACATCAGATATGTCCACTGATGTTAAAATCCAGATAAATTACTATGAATACTTTTTTCACGTTGTTATTCATGTTGTGAATAGATTCCATTTACAAAATAAAAATTTGTATGTCTATTTTGTTTACAATTCTCAGTAATACAATTTTTACATGCAATTAAATAACCGGGTTTTCTCCGGATATCAACATTTCAGTTATTACCTTAAATTTCATTACGTAGGCCATTTTATGAGATTTTTTATTGTCATAAAAATTTATGACAATTTTTTTTTTTTTTTTGTCTTCAGTCATTTGACTGGTTTGATGCAGCTCTCCAAGATTCCCTATCTAGTGCTAGTCGTTTCATTTCAGTATACCCTCTACATCCTACATCCCCAACAATTTGTTTTACATACTCCAAACGTGGCCTGCCTACACAATTTTTCCCTTCTACCTGTCCTTCCAATATTAAAGCGACTATTCCAGGATGCCTTAGTATGTGGCCTATAAGTCTGTCTCTTCTTTTAACTATATTTTTCCAAATGCTTCTTTCTTCATCTATTTGCCGCAATACCTCTTCATTTGTCACTTTATCCACCCATCTGATTTTTAACATTCTCCTATAGCACCACATTTCAAAAGCTTCTAATCTTTTCTTCTCAGATACTCCGATCGTCCAAGTTTCACTTCCATATAAAGCGACACTCCAAATATACACTTTCAAAAATCTTTTCCTGACATTTAAATTAATTTTTGATGTAAACAAATTATATTTCTTACTGAAGGCTCGTTTAGCTTGTGCTATTCGGCATTTTATATCGCTCCTGCTTCGTCCATCTTTAGTAATTTTACTTCCCAAATAACAAAATTCTTCTACCTCCATAATCTTTTCTCCTCCTATTTTCACATTCAGTGGTCCATCTTTGTTATTTCTACTACATTCATTACTTTTGTTTTGTTCTTGTTTATTTTCATGCGATAGTTTTTGCGTAGGACTTCATCTATGCCGTTCATTGTTTCTTCTAAATCCTTTTTACTCTCGGCTAGAATTACTATATAATCAGCAAATCGTAGCAATTAATAATATGACAATTTATTATTAAATAAATTAATAAATTTATTATTTAAATTTTTAAATTCCTGTAGGGGTTAAATATCCACCTTTCCATTTTTTTAAATTGATTTACCCGGTTTATAGATGAATTCTAAAATATTACCTCACTACTACATAAAGAGACATATTTTTCTTTTGTTTTTGATAAACACAAAAACTACTGACCTACTGGTAATCAATGAACCAATTAAAACCTCACCAATCTCAGTAATATATAAATCAAAAATAAATAAATAACCTTGAACTTCTTTTGTTAAATTTAATGTCATTGTCTATATCGAAAATGCCATGCCTGACCGGGATTTACATATTTAACAAAGTTTTGGTGGTTTGAGGAATATCGAATTTCATTACCAATATCGACTTTCTCAGACAACTTATTGTGTGTTTTATTAAATTAAAGGATGATTTCCCCCTGATGCATTGAAATTAAAAGTTGGTTCTCCAATTATTACGTTATTTCAACCTCTCAATCTGTATAATGGTACCAGACCACAGATCTGAGCTATGCGTAACAATATCACTGAAGCATGTCTCTTACTGGGTCAGCGACAGGAGAACTACCATTTCATTTTCAACGTCTGTAATTCCCCGATAGAGTTCCTTTTGTTATTACTATTAATTAACAAGTCGCAAGGCCAAACCTTCATACACTGGAATGGATATTAGTTCAGAGAATATATTTGTCGACCAATTATGTGTAGAATTTTCGAGAACTGGAAATTCTAACAATTAAATAATTTTGATACCAACGTGGGACAAATCTGGTCAGAAAATGTACAGCTCTCGTGTTTATTTTTTATGAAATTTTTAATTTTTACTGATAGTTATTATTCATTCAAATTAATATTTTATCAGGTAACTTACGAACAGCAACAATTCTGAAAGGAACAGCTCACACATAATTAATAAAATACATACTTTCATTTCTCAGTATTGCGGTAACTAACAAAGCTTTAATCTATTTTATACTGTAAGAGTAAGCAAAGTCTTTTCTAAATTATTGATTTCATAAGTTATCAGCAACAAAAATAAATCATGTGTAAAAAAGTGTCATATAACAGACAACAGATTGGAAAAAGTTGATAGGTAATATACTGTAGTACACACAAGGGAGTTCAATTTATATTAGGTTACAGTTAGTTTTTGGTTTTGTTTTTTCAGTTTAATAATAAAAACATGATGGATATAGGTTTCATTTATAATCAAATAAAATGTTTAAAAAAAATTATTTGTTTGTTTGATATTTATTTTTTTTAATTGATAACAAGTTCATTCTTTTAATTATTAATTAATATCTAATTGTTAAGATGAAATTTTATAATTTAAATTAATTTTTTTTACAAATATTAGTAAATATTGTTATTCAGATTATGAACTGATTATTCACTTATGTTTTCCGTTTTTCAGCTTAATACATCTATTGTAAAATATGTAACTGGTTTTTACTGAATGTACTAATTATTTCCTTTGTAAAACAATGAACTATACAAGCATGATTAAAATTTTAATATAACTACCGTCCGAGAATGTTAGTTACAAAATTTAATAAAAACCGTAGTGTCACATTATAATCTTTTGATACAGTTCACCGTATGCAATTAAACTCTTGTTTACATTTCCTAAATTGCGGTTCCATGCAAATTCCTTTTATAATTTTATTCATTTTATATATATATATATATAACAAAACGTAAGAACAAAGCACATTTTTATATTATTATGAATATTTTTTTAATTAAATTGCATATTATACCCTATGAATTTATATGGAAGTGAAGCTTGGACAATCGGAGAATCTGAGAAGAAAAGATTAGAAGCTTTTGAAATGTGGTGCTATAGGAGAATGTTAAAAATCAGATGGGTGGATAAAGTGACAAATGAAGAGGTATTGCGGCAAATAGATGAAGAAAGAAGCATTTGGAAAAATATAGTTAAAAGAGGAGACAGACTTATAGGCCACATATTAAGGCATCCTGGAATAGTCGCTTTTATATTGGAAGGACAGGTAGAAGGAAAAAATTGTGTAGGCAGGCCACGTTTGGAATATGTAAAACAAATTGTTAGGAATGTAGGATGTGGAGGGTATACTGAAATGAAACGACTAGCACTAGATAGGGAATCTTGGAGAGCTGCATCAAACCAGTCAAATGACTGAAGACAAAAAAAAACCCTATGAACCATAAAAATATAAAACTAAAAAATAATTAAACAGTTTTTTTTAATAATGAATTTTCATTTTATGAAGTTATTTATTGATAAATATTTAAATTTGCAATTTACTTTAATACTTTTCAGTTCATTTAAATCTCCGTAATTAATTAGTTTGCAGCTATAGCAGATTTGTAGATTAGTAGATTGCAGCTGTAGTAGATCATGGATACCGGTATACTTTGGTGGTTGGGTCTCAATTAACCACACATCTCATGAATGTTCGATCTGAGACTGTACAAGACTACACTCCATTTAATTCATACATATCACCCTCTGAAATATTACGTTACGGTGGTTCTGGAGGCTAAACAAAACAAGAGACAGTTATAGTAGATTTAGGTTCCCAATGAGAATGGGAAAATAAGAGGTAAACACATATTTGTAACGATTACTTTTGTCACTGTTTTTGATGGTAGTGATGATTTCATCTCTGGTACCGCGTGTGTAAATGTATTGTTACCAAATATATGCCTAATTTAATATCGGCGGACGAACACGGTGGCAACTCAAATGTGAGCAGAAGCACAGTATACGTACGCGCTGGTACAGCGTCACTCCCACTGCGCAGATGACCGCGCAGTTTTCCCACCATAACGGCGCTGCGGTCCCATCACTCTCAGGCTCAAATAAAAAAACGTGCACGAGAGTGAATTTTCAATTCATCGTCGACCACCACCTGGAGAAGACGAAGAAGAAGAAGAAGAAGAAGATGGAAGAAGACAGCAGTTCCCTGGCCGCCTCAATTAGAACCTCCCGGCGGATGCCAACATCCCCGCCGGAGCAGCAGCCTGGGCGGCCCGACGTTACCTTCCCGCTCCAGCTCGCCGGGCATCGATCGCCCTGGCCGGCGGACTCAGCAGCAGGAGCCGGCCCAGCGTGGGATCGCTTGGAGAGAACGCCTCGGTCGCGCCGGCAAAGGCCGACCCGATACTAAAGGGCTCTGGGGTTCACCACTGCCACGTTGTAGTGGGGACCCACCTGTCGCTGAAGGAAAGCTCGGTCTGATTTCAATGGACGAGCCGTAACAAAAAAAAAAAAAAGTCTATTAAAATAACCCCCATATAGTTTATATTTATTTGGCTATATATATTTTTTAAGAAAATATACAATGCCTGTAAATAAAACTTCCCTGAAGTAGCTAAACGGGTGATTTAATTTTATGATAGGTCAGACTTGGCCAACATACGGCCCGCGAAAAATCTTTCAGTATTATATTTTTTATAAGCAATTGAATAATGGAAAATACGGAAATTTAAAAAAAAACTTGCCAAGAAATCTTTAGCTCAACTTATATTTGTGAACAGACTTTTGCTTTTATGAATCTAAATAAAAATACAATAAATTCCCTAATAAAATTTTGTTTACTTAATTAATCGTTTTTTTAAGCAACATTTTTTAATTTTAATATTTCGTTCGGCCCGTGAAAAAAGTTTTCTTTTCAATTCGGCCCGGAGGCAAAAACTGTTGGCCAAGGCTATGATAGGTATTTTAATTTTAGCATTAAAAAAAATGTTGGTATTGTTTTATCCTCATTTAATTCTGTTACATTTAATTTTATCTCATTTATTTTTGATTATGTTTCCATAGTTTCATGATTTTATTGTTAATGGATATTAATAATGTAATATCTCAATAATCACTGACAGATTTACATTACTATTTCGTCAAATCACACTTATTTAGTTACAAATTACTTATACGTATTTATTTATGTTATACATGGATAAATTTAAATTCTAAATTTATTTAATTTAGAAATACAATATTATCTTACAAAAAATTAGTTTTTTACTATGTAAAAATTAAAACTTAAAAAAAAATTTAAATATTATTTTCCATAGTAAATTATATTTATTTCTTAATCTCCCATAAATAAAAATTCTAATTAGATTCATATATTATTACATGAGGTTATTATTGCATAAAATCAATATTACTAGGTTTAAAATTAAAATAATCTTCAAATAATCACTATTCCTAACGTGTATGTTGCAACTTGTTCTAATTAGTTAACATTAAACAACTCCCTTCATAGCCCAATGAGATGAGGATGACATGTAAATGAGGTGTATTCTTGTACAAAGTCAGGCCGACCATTCCTGAGATGAGTTGTTTTGTTAATTGAACCACAACCTCCAAAGTACATCGGTATCCATGGCCTAGTATTCAAATCTGTATAAATGTAACTAACTCTGTACAAAGTAACTTCAAATAATTAAATAAATTTTATAAAATGAAAAACATAATAATTAGTATGCTTAAATTGTCACACTTTTTCTTTTACCCTTTTGTTAAAAGAATCAAAAATAAAACTGGATATTAAATAAAATTTTACTCGTATGAATGTACGGATTAAATAAATTTAACCCTCTGGCCAGATGCTGTATTTCCGTTTTGTATATCAACTTTTATTTTCCTTTTTTCTGAGAACTAACAGTATTAAATTTTACACGATAGAAAATCTTAAGCGGAAGTTAAAACACTTTTTTTAGTTGTAAATTTTGCTCTTATTTCACCTTCTTTTTTGCTTTTTGTAATATAAAGTATAATACTTTATATAAATATTATTTTTTATTTTATTCTCTTCTTTACATCATTTTCCTTCTGTTTGTTCTGTATTACAATCTAAAATCTATCTAGCTCATAGATAAATTTTACGGCTGATATGAAAGTAAAATCTTTTATCACGTTTCAGTCTTTCCTGTATACGAGTGGTTGTGGGACAAAAGAAAAAAGAATTGTCATATGAACTGACAATCTTCAATGTTATTTTCAAGCTAACACACACACACACACACACACACACACACACACACACACACACACACACACACACACACACACACACACACACACACACACACACACACACACACACACACACACACACACACACACACATAAAATTGCCTTTTAGTAGGGTAGGATATAAAAGCTTATTTTAAAATAAATTTTTAATAAATTTTAAATTTCAATGAAATATATATTTTCTTTAATTCGATAGGTTAAGGTTATGTAAAACTTCCTTTATTACAATATAATTTTTAGTTTTAAATACTTTTATTTCTTGAATTCCATTTAGAGTTGTTTGCATTTTTCAGATGTAAAAATTAGCTCAGTCTAGACATTTTTTGCAAAAATTACCGTCTTTCATGCGTTTGGTTTGTTGATTGGTATCTATGGTGTGGAGATGGAAGGAAAGGATGACAATGTATATTGTAGTAGGAGAACGGCAGAAAAGATATTATAAGATTTCAACTCTTAGCGTAACCTTACTTCAAAATGAAATATGAAGTATTTCACCATATTTATAAACTACATCTACTTCCTATCTGCGTGGAAGTTGCGGAAAATCTCGACATATCTTCGCGTTTCATATCCCCCAGACCCCAAAACCACTGTCAGTTCAAAAGTTTATTTACACACGCGCGCGCACACACACACACGAGTCTCGTGGACTCGTAACTGCCGTAATTTTGCGCAAATCACTTCCAAATTGCTATTTAAAATATAACGACTCAAAATCTCGGTCGAGTTCGTTAATGGGCAAAACCGGACCGTGGGGTTGGAAATGGGAGACTTTTTCGAAAAAAAAATATAGCGATAACTTTCTTATTAAGTAAAATATCAAATTCGTTTAAAGTTTCTACTATTCTCTGGATAAGGGCCTAAAACTTATCTAAGTAAAATGTTTTGATATCACCAATCATTGACCCAGGGGGTGGAAATAATGTAATTTTGAAGACAAAAAAATCATACCTTCCTAATAGGCACAGTATCGAATCGGTTTAAAGTGGACATTAGTCCTCTAAACATTACCTAAAACGTTTATTTGAAATAACTTTTGATATGACCAAACCTTACGGCAAGGGTTGCCAAAACATTGCTGCAATTTTAAGAAAATGGGGCTTGTCGTATGCTAAATATGTGACATTTTTTCACTTGCAACCGTTGTCAGATTGAGTAAATTTGAAGTTTTTCTTAAGTTTAAGGTGGAAATCTTTTTTGTCCCCTACTTAGCACAGGTGAAATCTACCTCCACCTTCCGTCATCCCGAAAGTAATTTTTTTTTATTTTAATTCAACCTTTTATCTTTCTAGTCATTTAATTAACTTTAATGTTATACTAAATTTCATGTAGTTTAATTTATAGAAAATAAATAAATACAAATATATATACATATAAATTTTATATATAAGTTTTGGGTTATCACCAACCATTCGCTCAGGGGATGGAAAAAGTAAGGTTTCGACAAAATAGACCAAAATTTTGCTGGAATTGTAAAAGATGGGGCTTATCGTATACTAAATATGTGAAACTTTTTTTCAGATGTAACCATTGTCGTATTGAGTAAATTTGAAGTTTTTCTTAACCTTAAGGTGGAAGTCTTTTTTATCCCCTATTTAACACCGGTAAAATCTACCTCCAAATTCCGGTGTGCCGAAAGGGATTTTTTTTTGGGGGTTGAGAAGTCATTCTAAATTTTTTTATGAATGAATATAATAAAGTGGTTAAAAGATACTTATTAGATATTTTATTGAGTGATGTGTATATTTATTTATTTATTTTATTTTATTAATTGTATATTTAGCTCACCGAGCTGGTTGTTGAAATTCTAGTAAAAATTAGTTGTTTTTATATAAATTTGAATAATAGAGAATAGATGTACTTGTACTTGTACTTGATAACCCAAGTACTCTGTACTTGGGTTAATTAACGACACGTATCCGGAATGATCAACCGCTACTGAAAACTACATTTCATTAGCATGTTGTGGATATCATCCTCATTTTATTGCACCGTGAGGGGTTTGCTTATTGTTCATTAGTTGAACAGAAACGTACACACTACGAATGAAAATATATTTGTTTTAACTATAACTTCGTTGTATTCCATTTATACTAAACATAATGAAAATTATAAATATAGTAACTTGAAATGGATAAAAAAGTTTTAATATTTTATTATACAGGGGTTTTTATTTAAATTATTAAAAATCTATTACTTTAAACTTATTTCAACTTTTAGCTGAGATAATTGAAAAAATTCTAAACTTTTATGCCCGTACTTGCAATTTTTGTGATTGGGGGAGATAAACATTTAGAAATATCTTTGCAGATAGTTTATGTACTACTACTACTTAAAAACTGCATTGCTTATTTGTTAAGAAATTTTTTTTTTTATCTACTACGTATGAAGGTAAATATGAAAAAATTGTGAAACTCCCAACTACACTCAAATCTTGCACAAGATTTATCACGATATATGTTTCATGGTATATACATTTACCATCGTATATTTTCTTTCTATATATATATATATATATATATATATATATATAGAGAGAGAGAGAGAGAGAAACGGTGAAATTTTCAGAACATGTTCTACTGGTGAAAAAAATGAAAAAGTTCATAAAACATAGATCTGGAAACTCTTTGTTTTCGAATTAAACTAGAAAACTTTGTTTTCGAGTAAAAGTAGATCTAGTGTAACACAGCAAGAATACTTATTAAATTATAAAGCAAGAATACTAAATTTTATTTTGTTTTCATCGTTCCTTAAAAAGTCTAAGATCAGATTGAAGGTGGAGTTGATGTATTAACTAGGTAGATATTAATCTATACGAATGATAACATTCTCTTAGCCTCTGACTGATAGATGATTTTAAATAAGTGTTAAAGAGTTTAGTTGATGAGATTAAAAAAAAATAAATGATGTAATTTGGGTAAATAATAGAGACTAGATTTTTATAGGAAAATGAAGTTCAAACTTATTATTATAAGTAAGGATTTCTGTATTTTTATGATTAGTGTGTTTTTATCTACATATTCTAGTATTACAAAAATATTGTGTTGATTATTATTTTATTTATGTATATACTGCAATATAAGTTGTATAGCTTTGTTATTCAATTTCTATTTATTTATTTTTACTTCACTTTACCTTAAATTATGTTTGTTTTTGTTTTTCTATTGTTGTCTTTACACTTGCAGAATTTGCAGTTTTTTGTTATTGTCAGGTTCTCAGGCCGTAATTTGGACCGTGAGTTTTGTATGCATGATGATAGATTTTTACTTCCTTGTACGAAGTAAAGCAGGTATTGTAATGGTGAAAAATTACAGTTTCCAGATTTCAACGGAAATATCCATTTTGACCATCCCTGAAGTTTCAGCGTGAAGTCTGTATGTACATATTTATGTACGTACGTATGTATCTCGCATAACTCTAAAACGATTAGCCACAGGATGTTGAAATTTTGGATTTGAATAGTTGATTGAAATTGACTGAGCCAAAAGTATCCAAAAAAACCCAAAATCCAAAAACATTTGGATTTTGGACATTTTCTTAACTATAGTAATAAACTCATTGAGGGCTTTTCAACGATATATCATAAGTGGTACTTATTTTCATAAGTTCCAGAGTTATAGCCAAATAAAATATTAATTAATGAATTATTTGGATCTTACAAGGGGAAGGCGTATCGGTTTGTATCAATACTTCACTTCCTTTTTTTCTAACTTTTTCTTTTAATTTAAATATATTGATTTATAAACAATTATTAACCTCTGATTCTAAAAAGTTTTTACTAGAAATAAAAAATCGATAATAACAATAAAAAAAAAAAATATATCAGTAGTTATTAATAAAGTAAAATTTTATGTACTTTTAATTAAAAAAAAAATGTGTATATGAAATTTAGGGAGTAAAAAATAGGCGTAAAAAGAAGCCATGGGGGGTCCACATCGGATTTTTAGAAAACATTTTCTTAAAATTTATTCCCCTCCTCACCAAAATACGTATTCTGTTTTTTTTTTACTTTCATATTCTTCCAGCTTTTGTAAAATAATTGATTCGAAACCTCTAATTGTGAACAATTTTTTTTTCTAAAACCATAAGATTATTATTTTTTATTCTGTTTTAATTTGGAAAATATTTTATTTATTTCCAGTAATATTTTTTGGGTTTATATTATAAAAATGGAATTGTGTCTTATAGTAAAAGATGGAAGACAAAAAAATTAATTTAACAAAAGACAAAAAAGTTCATGTAATAATAATAATAATAATAAAATATTTCTTTTTGTAATTATTTAATTGAGGTGCTTCACCCCTAAATCACAAAAAAACGCATCAAATCGTTGTAAAATCTTTTGAAATGTATTTTATGATGGAAATGAAGTGTCGGAAAAGTAGATATTTGAATAGTCTCACCTCCGGATAATGTAGAATTCTTTCTTATTGACTACACTACTTTTATTATTTATAACTTTTTCATTACATTACATTTTTGTAGGCGTAGGAACTTGAAATCTAGGATTTACGACTGTTGTAAAATTTAGTTGTGCACCTCCCCTTTTGATTACAATCGACTGGACCAAAAGTGTCCAAAAAAGGCGAATCGAAAAAGTAAGCCCTCATTGAGAGCTTTTCAATGATATATAAGTGGTACTTATTTTCATTGGTTACGGAGTTATAACCGAATAAATCTTTAATTAATGAAATATTTGGATCTTACAAGGGAAGGCACATTGGTTCAAATCAGATTTCATCTCCTTTTTTTAACTTTTTTTAAAATTTAAAT
Source organism: Lycorma delicatula (assembly GCF_047948215.1). Classification (NCBI taxonomy): domain Eukaryota; kingdom Metazoa; phylum Arthropoda; class Insecta; order Hemiptera; family Fulgoridae; genus Lycorma; species Lycorma delicatula. The sequence continues at coordinate 69,702,816 of NC_134464.1, read as the reverse complement.
ATAGTGAATTATTATACATTACGAGTATTAACTTGTGATTGTATAAAAGTTTTATAATAAATAGTAATTTAAAAGTTATTAGTGAAATAACATTTTATGTACTTTTAAAAATGTGTACAAGTAATTTAATAGTCATTATTATATAAGTGTATATGTAATACATAGGCAATATGTAATACATAACACATGTAATACATATGTAATAGGCTTGATGAAACAGCTGATTATTTAATGTTAATTTAGATGGTATTATTTTTGGATTTTCTAGTTTAATTTTATTTAATTATTATGGAATTTCTCTTTAATTCTGTCTACATTAAAGTTAACTACACAGTGACTGAAAAATAGACCCTAAGAGCAACATATACACTGATGCAAACATGCCCGATCTTTAATAAATTGTAAAATATTCTTATCTTTTATTTCATTACTTCTCTGATATTGTTGGATAATATTGTTCCTAAGTCGGAGTTGATATACATTTCGTTTATTTGTTTTTTGTTGCCAATCATTTAATCACTCTTTGGTTTGATATAATTTTTCTGATTTTAATTTGTGTACACGTTTTCTTGTTTTCAAATTTACTCTCTCTTTATATTCTTCATCCTCTCTTAATCTTTATATTGGTCTTAACGTTTTCTTCCTCTTTATATTTACAATCTTCTCTATCTTTTTATTGTTTCTTTGTTTGCAAAAGTTTCTTCTTGTTTATTTTTTTTTTTTTTTAGTTTGCAACGTTTACTTCCTTTTTCTCTTTTTTCCTTTTTCTTTTATTAACTTTTTTTATTTTAAATTTTATTGATTTATCAACAAATATTAACCTTTGATTGTAAAAAAAATTTACTATAAATAATAACTCAATATTAAAAATAAAAAAATATGTTAAAAATTGATGTTTTTGAACATTTTATATACTTTTAAAAATGTGTATATGTGATTTAATATGCGTACAAGGAAGTCATGTGGTGTCCACATCAATTACTTTTAGATTTGTAGTACAATATTTTTGTTAAGTGACTAATGAATGCGGAAGCATTCATTGGTTATTTAACAAAATTTATTGGAAGAATTGCATACATGCTTCCACATTCATTGGTCATAATAAATAAAATAAATTGAAATATATGTTTCTTTAGAAATATTTAAAAAGCTTTTATTACGTAGATTGGCAATACTAATAGCTTGTCATCTACGAGAATTTTGTACGTGGTTTGAATCTGTTGTCATAAGTTATTGTACAGATAGAGGATGTAGTGTTATCATATCGTAGTTAAAAAATGCCGTTTCAATTTTTTAACGAGGAATATGCCAATATAATTTTTGTTAAATAATTTTTTAACGGAAACACTGAAGCAGTACGACGTGATTATCAGGAACGATTTCCTTGAAGAATTCCAAATATGAAAAGTTTTTCATCTGTATATCAGTATTTACAAACAAAAGAGTCATTTCCAATGTGTTCGTTTTCTGCTGAACGCCAAATAAATAATCATGTTAATGTTGAACATCGTATGATTCAGCATTTTTAGCGTAGCCCAAGCACTAGTACAAAGCGAATTTCATCTCGCACTGGTTTGTCAAAAGACAAAGTGTGGCGCATCCTAAGGAAAGATTTTATCCTTTCCGCCTGCAGAAGGTTCAAAATTTGTGGCCTACAGATTACTTACTCTCAGCGGTAAAATCTTTTGTTAATTGGCTTTTAGAAAATGGTGGTAAGGTAAATTCAATTTTATTTACTAAGGAAGACACTTTTACAAGAAACGGAAGCTGCAATTCTAAAATTAGTCATTTACGAAACGAAGACAATCTACATGGTTATGTTAAAAAAAAGTTTCATAGATTTCACATTAATATTTGGTGGGCACTATTTATGACAAAATTATAGGATTATCTGTTTTCAATGATTCATTTACTGAAAAATAATTTGCCGGTTCTATTGGAGAATGTAAATTGACAAATTAGATTGCAAATGATTTTGCAGCACGATGGTGGAACGCCATTTTAGTAGCTAGAAATTCTGTTGTTTTACTATTAACTATTCATGGTAGTGAATGTTCTTTTATGTGAAATAGTGCATACTAAATGAATTTATTAACAAAATACCTTTACATTTTATATTACAAATAATTTAACCGGGGGCGTCCTTCGTTGTATTACATTATATGTTATAATTGTTTCATTTATAATTTGCTATGTAACGCAATGAAGGACGGGCCACACTTTCACTATTCCTGAAATAAAATGTAAAAGAATTTCGCTAATAAATTCATTTAGTATGCAACATTATAATTGAATGTATCTAGGAGATGTAATAAATAAATGTTCACATAAAAGTACGCGTACATTAACTATCGTGAAAAGAAAATACATTTTTCGATCATCTTTATCAATACAAAATTTTATTTGAATTTAATCAAAACTTTTATTAATAAATATTTATTCTTTCTTGATTTAATAAAAAAGTTAAATTATTATTCTTTTTTTAGTGCATCTTTAAATATATTTATTTTAGAAAATTTTTCCAAACAATTTTGACTTAATTCAATAATTTCCAAATAGTGAAATTTCGGTACGTTTTGTGTAATTTTTGAAGTTATACTTGTTTTGGCGCGTTAATATCAGAGTGTATTTTCAGCAAGTTACTGAAGTTGCGCGCGCCGATGTAACATACCATGTAGATTTGCGCAAGCTCACGTGGATCAGTTTTCACGCACATGTGTGTAGTGTCTTATTCACTTAGTCACTCAAGTGATTAGCACGTGTTGTAAACATAACCTATATTGAGTCATAATAAATATTTATTTTTATAAACGGATTTCCGTTCTGTGTATCAAGATTTGAGGTTATATATATGTACTGTTTTTTATAAGTAAATTATATTTTTTAATGACAGAAAATAGCACACATCAGATAAATTCTTGATTTTGTATAAATAATTTTAAATTCGCCAAAAAAACTTTTGATAAAATACACTATTATAAATTAAACTATTTGTATCATATTTTTCATATCATAAGCTGCTGATTGCCCTCGTGCCTATTCAATTATCATCTGAAGAATTAATGGAACTAAACTAATCGAAATATATTTGATGAACTTTGTTTCATATGACAACGAATATTTAATACTTTTCAAACATTATAAAATAAATATTATTTAATTTAATTTATTTATTCGAACTTTGTGTCATGGTATTTAATGTCGTCTGTCGATCGTTTGATTCAGTTAAAATTTGTTTGAATGCGAAAAAAAAAGTTTTTTTTTATTCACCCCAAAGTATAACTTCTTACACAAGTACGACCGCACATAACACAAGAGCTTGTTTTAGTAGTTAAATAAAACCATATTAAAAAAAAAAAAAAAATGTATTTTATTCATTTTCGTCTCAATTACACTAACAAAACTTACTGTTATATTTAGACAGAATAATGTTATGATACGTCTTGAACGCAACTCAGCGAAATTTGTTAATTCAGTGGTTCCCAAATTTTTTCCAGTCGTGGCGCCCTTAATCAATTGAAAATTTTCCATGGCCTACTAACCTAAGTAAAAGCATGACTACTCGTAAGTAAGAGATAAAAATAAATAAAACTCATGTATCTTCATTATTTTTTTGCTTGATTATCATTAAATTAATAATTATAAATGTTTTAGTTTAGCTTTTACAATATTTCGCGGCGCCCCTTTGAAGAAGCCGCGGCACTCCCGGGCACTGCGGCGCACTGTTTAAACTTATTCTATAAATGATTACGTAACTTTACATGTAATTATATTTTATATATGTAACTATAAATGTAATGATGTAGCAAAATGAATAACAGACTCAAACACATTTGGCCATAAATCTAAGAGTAGTGATTCATTGATACTAGTAGACAGCTGTCCATACATAACCCAAATAATTATTTAAAATTAATTATTCTACGTAAAGAAGAATTTTTTCTGCATAAAAGAATACTTTTCCCTAGAAACGTTATTATAAAAGAATATTATTTATTTAATACCTTAGACAGAAATATATTTTTTATAAAAAAAAAAAAATAATAATTAAATCTTCATTTAAATCATTAAAACATTTTTGTTATAATTCATTTTTAAAAAATTCCGTTTTTATAGAAAAAGAAAATTTTGTGCCAGGAAAATATATATTTCTATGAAAACAACTGTATTTCTGTAGTATTTATTTTCGTATAGAACACATTTTTACATTATAAGCTACTCATTTTCTTGCCATGAATAAATCGCAGTACCAGTCACTCTACAGGCGAAGTCTTACGAAGGCTTGCGCGGTTATTTGAATTTCCATTATTTGAAAACAATAAATTTTCTATGAAAATAAATTTTTTATGGAATTTTTTGTTATAAAAATGCATTGTCATGGACATAAAGCATGTGTGCAACATTTTAGCCTTCTATCTTAACTGGATTTAGGTTAAATATTGCTGATAAAATTGTAAGCATCCCGCCATGCGACTTAGTACACAGAGCAAGTCAAATAAAAGCGTATACAAATGCACATTATGTTATTTAAAATTCCTAAATTTTACGTGAATCAGATAAAGGGATAGGAGAAATTCAACATTATTATAAAAAATTTTTATTCTGATAATCTCGAAAACCACTGACTAACCCGCCGGATTAGTCTAGTGGTTAAAGTCGTCATGGCAAAATCAGGTAATTTTCGAAGTCGAGAGTTCTAAAATTCGTATAAAGGTCGAAGTCGAGAGTAAAGGTTGTTATAAAATTCGTGTAAAGGCAGCAGTTGCTTCTATGTGGATTTGTGATCATTGTTAGTTGTGTTGCAATTAACCCCACGTTTCAGGAGTGGTCGACCTGTCTGTTCAAGACTACATGTTGACCGGTACATTTACACATACATTGCAGCTATTTCAGGCCTGGCAAGCCGGTATCAAGAATTGTATTTGTCTAAACACGATCGCGCGTGCGCACACACAGACTCGGCAGTAACTGGAAAACTGGTTATAGAAAAAAATTCCGTAAAGCTGTTTAACAAAAATCAAGTCGAAATTTGGATATATGAAGTTATACACCAGCCAGTTAGTGAGCTCTGCCGACAGACCCTTCTGTGTACATTAAACTCACGCTTGTGAAAAGAGTAATGATAAATAAATATTAAAGCCTGTTCAATTTACAAAAACCAACAGTGTATTTTAATTGATTTTTAAATTACTTGATTTTTAAAACACGAAAGTGGCTTTAAAACATTTATCTGAACAGTATGTGCAAGCCCAAATCAAAATATTTGTTCAGTATAGTCGGAAATGGGAAAATTGCAATCATTCTTCAAAATTCATTACATTTCTTCACCCTTTTCAAGGCCAAATTTCGAAAAATCTTTAAAGTCTTTTTTAGATATTCGCATGAAGATTAGACACACCAAAAATCAAGTTAAAATTTTTGTTTCTTACCGATAAATTTAAAAAAAATAGTAAAATTTAATGTTACCCCACTTTAACACTTAAAACTCAGAATTTAAAAAAAATATCCTTTCTTACCGTGTACTTACACCTTAAGAAAAACATGTACATAAATTTTCTTCAATCTGTCATAAGTAGGTTTTGGTGGGCGTTGATTACGAGTCAGTCAGAACATCTTGTTTTGTAGGTACAGATATATCCCAGCTTTGGCTTGATTTTCGACACCCATCGAAAAAGATGATATCACGTAACCCTTTTTTCGTAGTCTTGTTGAAAACTTTTCACTGGATTTGGTCAACTAAATGAAGCAAATAATTGCACAAATAAATAAAATCTTCATCTCAAAATACAAAGAAACTGAATGGGATATTAATTTTTATTTTTTTTTACGAAACATCAATTTTTTCAAACTTAATTTTTTTCAGTAAAAAATTCAATATACTAATTATTAACATAGATGATGTGGAAACATTTTTTTAAAAAGAGAGTTCTATGGAACAAGGATAAAAAATTAAACTTTTGTAATTTTTTATATTTTCTGGTACTTATATATTTATTAAGTTGTGGCTGATATTAAAAATGTTGAATTAGGTAGCTCTCTAACAAGGAGGATGAAATGGGGCCCAAAGATTTTATAAAAGTATATATAGTTTGTTTAGAAGTTATACTCTAAATACGGTAAAATTTTCATCATAAACTCATCATTTTATTTCATTACATTTTACTTTGCTGGTATCATAGCTCTACAGCTATGCTGCAAGAAGAAAAGTATGATAGTCAATAAAAAATGTTTTTGCATTTTTGACCCGGTGACTCTCCCAAAAAATGTGGGGGGTAATGTTCGAACGTACGTACCAACATATGTTGGAAAGTTTACAGCGTTTGACTGGTTAAACTGGTTTTGATAAAATTTGGTCCACAGATTTGCGTGTATGTGGCAATTTTTAGATAAAAATTTGGGATTAATATTTAGGTGAATAGTTGATTTGTGTTCAATTTTCTCCCTCAGATTTTTCCTTTACCCCAAAACTGAAAAGTAGCTATATATGAAAAGTGTTATATCTTTTTATTTATTATTTTTTATTTTCCCTTCTAGATAGCGATATAGCAGAGCTATATCTCTAGTAGAGAAAGTATTGTAATCGGTTGAATTTGGCCCTGTGCGGTTTTCACTGGATCTTAAAGTTTTGACACCTCAGGAACCCAAAAAACCGAATGGAAATTTTCCGGATGTTTAATGTTCGTATATATGTGTATTCGCTGTTAGCCTCTAAATCACCTAATGTCCCCAAAACTAGTGGACCGATTTTGACCAAAGTTGGTCAGATTACTTCTATATATATTGTATCGATCCCATTAAAATTTCAAAGGTCAAGAGGTTGAGGTTGTAGAGCAAGGTCCCTCTTAGTATCTCGAGATTTCGCGTAATTAAGGTGTTATATTTCCTAGGCACATTTGTTAACAATTAAAAAATAACTATATTTGCAAAAAAAGTTTGAAAAATCCCACCCTATTCCAAAAAATGCTCTTATACTCGACCGCTATATTGTAACGTCACAGGTGAGATGTAGAATTAAATAAATTAATAATATTTTAAGTAAAAACAAGTAACTTAGTTTGGCGAGGACTCAAACCCGATCGCCCAGTTCGCTTCCTGGTGCCTTAAGCCGCGCTGCTATTCCAGTCTGTCGACCGAAGTTTATTTTATGTATGTTATAAAATTTCATTATTTTGAAATGAAAGCGCGCGCGCATGGTATGCGCGCGCGCTTTAGTTAGAATCATTGAATAAAACAAAAAAATATTGTATTTAAATAAAATAATAAATATTTTTAATTAAGTTGTGTGTGTATGTATATGTTAAGCGTGCATCAGAAACAATCCACATTAATAGGATTTTCCTGGAACACGGCTTTAGGTACGTGATACTTGGGGGTATATTGCAGAGTCGAACAAAGTTTAAAAATAACAATTTTTGAAATTTTTTAAACTTTTCTTGGTATATTTAAAATTTTGATAATTTTACAATAAAATTTCAATTCCATCATAATTCACTCTCACCCCTGAAAAAGAAATAGTTTAATAATTTTTTATTTTTTTTCTTTTCTTTCTTTTTTAGTTTCTTCCATTTAACATAGTAAATATAAACAGATTGAAAACCTTTTTGGGAGGTGATTTTTGAGGTAAAGAACAGAAAAATAAATAAATATAGATTTTTTTAACATTTATTCATGTAACATTATTTTTCGACTAAACAAAATTAAATAACCAATGCCAAAATAGTGTAACTTCGTTGTGAGTTTTTTCTTATTATAATATCTAATTCACATCAATAAATTATCTATACCCGTAGCTTTAAAAGCTTAAATTATCTTTTAAAACTTTATCAAAGTAAGTTAATTTTAAATATAAATGGACATGAATTCCATACGAGCAGTAAAATGTATGAAAATTGAGTAAATAAATTTTTAACAAATTTTATTCAATTCCTTTATTAGTGCCAATTTGGTTTTAATAATAAACGTTACGAGTCCAGTTTCTATGGTAACTTGTTACCACAATTACACAAACCTAATAAATAATACCGCTTATATGTACATATATAATGTATAAACTAAATTGGAATTATTTGATACATTAAAAGATTGTAATTTTTTTTAATTCTAAAAAACCAATCTGAACTTTTAACATTTATCCTAAACTAAACAAAAACATTTTAATATAATGTAAAACATATTTTACACAATTCAATCAATTGTTTTAATATTTTTGTAGGTAAAAATCAATTATAAAATTTTAATTATAAATAAACAATGGATACGAAATTTTAATAATATGTTAGAAAAAGAATCAAAGAGTAAATGAAATAAAGCAATAACTCACGCAACCAACTACCTGCCGTTTTATTGTTATCGTTCGGATATTACAAAGTGTCAGTTGAATTTGATCCTAAATAATTGATTTTACGCTTTACGCCGGTATCGTATATGATATAACGCTGTTATAATATACAGGCATATTAAAAATCATGTACCATCGTTCATTTATCAAACGAACTTTTTGTATGATTTTTCCTCTTAAAATTTTTTTTTTAGAGTTAACGTCATTGATCCACTTATGTAGGTAACCTTTATTGATTTTCTCTTAAAGGGAAATTACTTTTTTTTCAAAATTACGTTTTAATATTTTACCTAATCATATCAATAATTATTAGATAAATATGTATAATTTAAATAAGTTTACTTTTATTTTATTTATTTTTTTTTACGTGTGGATTATACGTTATTTAAATATTATACATATATTAATAACAATTGACAGCAAAACATATTAAATTCCCTTTTAATGTAACGCTTCAAAGCTTTTTTATTTCCATTGTCTCAAATTAAAATTATTTTAATCATATTATTGTTTTTATTCCATATGAAGTTCCATAGTTTACCAAACGGATTCAAAACAAAATACTTTATTTATATCCTAAGTTTTCAAATCCAATAGTATTTCTTATCTTATTTGTACCCGAGTCATGTAGCATCACAAACTTTCATCATAAATGGGATATAAATAAAAATTTTTCTATTATTTTAAAAATATTTGTTAACTCTAGAATGCTGAAACCTTTGGATATGTTAATACTTAACTAAAAGAAAAACTACTCGATTTTATTATAATGTAAATTTTTAATTGTTAAAATTTTTTGATTAAAATCGCTTCCAAATTTCTTACATTACACTGAAAGATTAATTTTAAGAAAATTTCATAAGATCCTCTCCTCCGCATTTCTTAATAAAGATAAATTCCTGAAGGCTAATAAATTTGCTGGGAGGACAATTTTCACATATTTACAAATTGAGCTGTATCTTTATTAAAACAAATTAAAATATTTTTTTAATGTTTCATGTTTTAGATTAACGAATTTAAGTTTTATAAAATACAGCTAACTTTTTAATCATTCATAAATTCTAAATAATTTAAAAATTTTACCAACTTAATATCCTTTGAATTTGGCTTTGATTTATATCTTTAGCTCTTTTATTTAATACTTTCTAAATTAAAATTAGTATTGATAAAAATAAAATCTATATCATTTTTAAATCTATAATTATTAGTTTTAATCTTTTTGTATTATTTTTACTCGGTACGTGCTGAGGGGGATTTTGGCGATTTGGGCGACTTCCTCCTTTCCCGCTTTTCTAGATGGAGAATTTTGATGGAGACCGACGGTCGCTGAAGGTCAGAAAAGTTTCTGGTCTCGACGTCATACGAGCGAGGTCCTCATGCTGGTGGGATGCTGCAGGACCAGTCGCTTCTAGACATGTACAATGCTTGCCTGGAAGCGGAAGTCTTGTGCTGATCCCCAAGGGCAAACGAGACCGGGGCGAAGTCGTCATCCTCCTACCACCCATCGTATATGCTTGACGCAGCTGGGAAGGTATTAGAGAACCTGTTACGGGAGATATAGGTTGCGGCCATGAATCAGAGAAGTAGGCTGTCGTCTAACCCTTACAGTTCCTGGTAGGGTCAGTTGACCCTCGATGCAGTCCAAGATGTTGTTGAGGCATTGCGGTGGCAAGCAGAAAACTACAATGATTTTTTGCGCCGTGTGGTCCTTCTCTTACGTTGGGCGTGAAACATGTTCAACTCTGCACGGTGGAGCGATATGCTTCGACCCAGGAGTGTTCGTTTAACGTGCATCGGTACCTACTCAGAACTGCGATCTCATCTAGAAGACCACGGCAAGATAGTGTAGGACCGCGATCACGTCGAGGGAGGCGCAGTGTTCGATTCACTTCCCCGACTTTGGTACACTGTCTACGCCGGCTTGCTGAGGCTGGAGATGCCTGAAGCGTCGGCCTTGGTTGGGCACGCTGACGACGTTCCGCTACTTGTTGCACGTGGAGTGCGCACAACTGAGGTTCAGCCAGGCGATGTTTGAGGTTAGTGCCTGGCTGAACAACCGTGGATAAACAACAACATACCCTCATCCCAACTCCCGTAGAGGAAGACACTTGTCTTGTAAAGATTCCGGTCGCCACACTACCCCCTCCTTCATACTCTCGATGGGCTTTAACGGAGGTAGTCTTTTGAGCGTCAAACTGATTACATTTCACAGTAATTAGCAGGCCTCGTTGGGATGCCACCGATGTAAATGTCTACCGAGGCGTTTTTTGGCGAATTTTGAGTCAGCCTTTGCCTTTGCTGCAGACTTCTTGACTGTTTTACTTCGTTGCCTCTGAACTAGCTAACCGAGTTCACGGCCACATAATACCCTCATCACAATTCTACCCGAGGGAGAAAAAAACCCGACTCGTGACATTGCCGGTTGACACTACCCACTCTGTTCCTAGCTATGATTTGCTTAATTGGAGGAAAACTTCTAGCCCTCAAACTCATTAACAGTCTACAGTAATCAGTCAACCTCGGTGAGATGCCATTAATGCGACTGCATCTAGAGACATTGCCATCAGTAATTCCGCCCTGTTCTAGCCCTCTCCGAAGGCATTGGACACTTAAAACACTACCACGTAGCCCTCCTATTCTGCTCTACTAAATTCGCGGAAGCACGAAGACCCCGCGTCTAACTTTCTAACACCTAAACATTCTGCCACCTAAATATGCCACATTAGAGCCAGTACACTCAGTAAACCGCTGATTGCTACGATAGCAATAATAATTAATTGTGTGATTGGAGTGCTTTCGAAGCCAAAAACATAATCCCAGAACACCTCAGGTCTGGTCTCGACTCGAATGCTGGAACTCTCGACTTCCAAATCAACTGATTTGGGAAGACGCGTTCACCACTAGACCAACCCGGTGGGTTACCATATTTCGAACTGAAAAGTATTTCCTTACAACGTTGATGTCTAGAAAATAATTTTATACAATTAATTCCAGTAAAACATAGAAATTACTCGTATTTTAATTTTCTTTGCAAGGTTTTTTTTGTTTTTATTGAAGTCATTTACGCTTTTACCATTATTTTTAATAAAAAATGATTCTAGTAATTTTATTTTAAAATTTCAATATACATTAATTTGTATGATTAATAATTAAGATGTATGTGCTTATTACTATTCTTATTATTTTATTTCAGATTGATAAGTGATCTTTAAAACTCTGTTAAAAGAGATTTCTTTTAAAATAATGTACAAGCGTTATATTGTACATTTAATTAATTTAAAATAGTTTTCTTGAAATAAAATATAAAGGTTCTTTAAAAGACAGTGAATGAATGAAGACTTGATAAATCTTAGGAAATAGCGTGGACGAATTTGAGTAAAAAAAAAACTACTGAGTTAAAACCTGGATTTAGGCATTTTTTTAAATGTTTCATTATGTAACATAAAATTGTTCTTTACTTGGTGTTATATCAAGTGTTTATAAACCGAAACATTTTAATTCCAGTGCATTAGTTTAATAAACTAAGATTTGCATTGTTTATAAAGTCCTTAAATGAGACTTAATTTAAGTATCTTAGGAATTAACAAGTTTGTAGTACACTTTAGCATCATTTCATTGTAAGCTACTACTATTAGTTTCATTAGACGTACGCAGTTATATACAGGTCTAAGTTGTAAATTACTTTATTACAGCGAGAAAGTGTGATATTTGTAAATGTTTCAACCCTTTTATAGGTCCAATTTAAAAAAAATCTCTTTTTATTTGTATTCTATACAGGCTTTATAAGATTATAAAATATATCGTTAATATTATATTAATTTTCCAATTTTGCCAGTAAAATTACATTTAATATATATAATTTAAGGCTTTACATATTTATTTTATAATATGAACATAATTTTATATTTTAATTAATGTGTATCGACGATTATTGCATCTCTTAGTTGCCAGTAAAATTATATTTAATTTATATAAGTTAAGGCTTTACATATTAATTTATAATATGAACATAATTTTATACTTTAATTAATATTATTGACGATTATTGCATCTCTCAAGTATTATAAAATGTGTTAAATTATCATTTTATGGGCAAGTCGTATTTAGTACCATAAAGATATGCATCTGAGAGAACACACTTAATATAAAGCTTCTGCCTCTATAATGAAGAATAATTTTGGTGTAAAAGTGCTTTAGAAAGATCTATCTTCAGAAGTGACTTTAAGTATTTGATCAGCAACCAAAATATTTCATTCTTTTTGGCAAAACTTCCCACCTATTATGTTATCGTTAGATATTTTAGCAAAAATTACTGTTATATACCTGATTTAAAATTTTTCTAGACACTTTTTTTTATAGATAATTCTCTTGAAGTATAATTTTATGATGATTTTTAGAGTCCAGCCAGATTCGGCATAAAATAAGATTAAAGCAAGCATATAGGCAGACGATATTCATAACTATAAAATTCCCAAGTAGATTTTAAATAGTTTCTTTATATATTTTAGGATTTTATAAATATCCAATATCGATTTTTTCTGTATACAGGATTTGGCTGGTTTGATGCAGCTCTCCAACTCCAAGATTCCCTATCTAGTGCTAGTCGTTTCATTTCGGTATACCCCGTACATCCTACATTCCTAACATTTTTTTTATATATTCCAAACGTTGCCTGTCTGCACAATATTTTCCATCTACCTGTCCATCCAATATTAAAGCGACTATTCCAGGATACCTTACAGACTTATAGGCCACATATTATAAGGTATCCTTCCAAATATTTTAACTATATTTCCAAATGCTTCTTTCATCATCATTCATCTTTTCATTTGTCACTTTACCCACCCATCTGATTTTTAACATTCTCCTGTAACACCACATTTCAAAAGCTTCTAATCTTTTCTTCTCAGATATTCCGATTGTCCAAGCTTCGCTTCCATATAAATTCGTAGGGTATAATATGCAATTTAAAAAAAAAATATTCATAATAATATAAAAATGTGCTTTGTTCTTACGTTCGTATATATATATATATATATATATATATATATATATATTGATGGTGATGGCGATGGCGATGGCGATGGCGATGGCGATGGCGATGGTAGTGATGGTGATGGCGATGGTAGTGATGGTGATAGTGATAATAAAGGTAACAAATAATTATGTAAGCAAAACAGTTGATGACAGTTATAATACTTTCGTAACAGTAAGTTGGTAATCCTGTGATGACTTACGATCAACTTTTTAATTAAAAGCATTTTTTTTTATTATTTAAAAATCTCATATCATAATAGTGAGTTGTCTTGAAAATTGCGAATTAGTTGACCATGGTGCAGTGATCAGTTTTTTGATTCCCGAAGGTAAAAAAAAACATGTTGACTTAATTCTCGTATGGCCAAATAATACGAATAAAGTTGTGTGAATCACAAAAATATTTAAAACTGAGTAGAACGATTTAAAGACGGTTAAACTTCAATGACAAGTACCGTTCGGGACATCCGATTGAAGTTTCAGCTCCAGAGCTTGAAACTCGCACAGACTCTCCCATCCATAAATCTCGACTGGAGTTATAATCTCCAGTTGAGATTATAACTGGAAAATTACAGGTTGGTAAGTGTTGGTGAAGTTCATAATACTATCACCAAGAAGTGAGAGTACCGTAAAAAAAGTACAAGATGAGTTCCAAGAGAGTAGACGGGTCATCTGAAGGAGACAAGATACTGCATCTCCACAGAGCTGAAACAATGGTATCAGTAGGTAGGTGATGTTTTTCATAGTAATCTAACATAATGAGGCATGTATTCACCATTATTGACTGAAGTCAAGAAAACAGAGCATGGAGTTTACCTATCAAGAAAAAATTTCAAACCAAACCATCATCAGAAAAATGGTATTTTGTTGATTCATAGAAGATCAATAAAAAATAAAAAGCGAATACTACTGTGACAAGCTTTTCAACAAAGTCGGCAATGCTGACAAAATATCCTACATCCCAGTGCAAAGGCGTGATTTTGTTTCACCATAACGCCCTGCCTTATGTTAAGAAATCATCGACAGAATGGAACGGGGAGTATTACCTTATCATCCCCCCTTCATAAAATTCTAACTTGGCCTCATAGGATATCCATTTTTTTTGTCTACTCAAGAAGGTGCTACGTGGTAAGAAGTTTAATCGCCATAATACCGTTCAAGAAAATGTACTAAATTGGCTCCGTTATAAAGACAAAATTTTCTTTGCAGCAGGCATAAATAAACTGATTCGATCAAGTGGAACAAATTTATTAATGTTACTGGAGATTATGCCGGCAGGTGAAAACGACGTCATATTGATTAAGGTAGAACCCTTCAAAATCTTTAAAAAAAATTTTAGTAAATTTTTTTGGTCGAAATTAATTTGTATTTATTTCTAAACAAGTAGATATAATTTTTTTCCTCGTATGTTGTATCTAAGTTACAAAAAAAATAAATAAACAAATGTCATGAAGCAGTTTGACGCGAAAAACAAAAGAGTGAGTCTATTTTTAAAATGCCTGTTACTTGGAAACTGCAGAAGATAAAAGGATGATTAGAAAATACCTAGAGTACACCTAAAACATATAAGACATCCTCTCAATATGTTAGTTTTAAAATATTTTGTGCCAATTTATAAAAGGTTATTTGACAGTGAGTTACTAAAAAGTTGTCTCAAAGGACAAAAACAGAATGCAACCGAAATCTTAAGTAATTGTATTTGAAGACGTCGCAACAAAACGTTGAGCGCTTCAAAAAACTAGTTGAAATGGCTGTGGATCAGAGAGTTGGAGAGTTTAATTTTAGATAAAATAGTGTTTTAAATTCTTTGGAAGTGGTTGGCATATCTCCGGGAAAGGTAACTAATGTTTTACGTTGGAGGAAAGGCAAACGACGAAAGCGTAAAATGTTGAACCTGACTGAAGAATTTCGACAAAGAAGATAAAGGATGAGGCATCATAAAATTATCGAACACGAGGGCCTCACATATGGAGCAGGGGAGTTTTAGTCAATATGATGAGTGAAAGTTTAGTATAATCTTCAAATAGTGTTTTCCTCAAAATTTTTCATATAGTGTACCGTTAGGAAGAATATCTTTTGAACCGTGATAGCTAGAGCTATAATTCTTTTTTCAGATTACTCACAAATACCGATTCTGTGATGGGATAGTCAGATTTGCTACTTCCTTTTTGTAGAATTTTTTTTAAAAGTAAGCATAATCAAAAATATTCAGGATTTGATGGGATGAATATTTTTGAAAGGTTTTTTATTTTTTTTTAATGCTTACAAATAATTGATGATGATTAAAATATCCATTGCTGTAACAAGCACTCCCCCCTTAAATAAAATGTTATAGCTCCATAGCAATTTAGGTCTAATTATCAAATGACCTTCGTATATTAATTTAGCATTAATAAATTGTGTTGATTATGATAAAAAATAAATAAAATAACCATTGAGACTTTAACGAACTTACTGACATGGATGTCTATCTTTGTTTATATTTTCCTGTGTAACAAAATTCATTCCATTTTTGTTCCATTATAATACCTAAAATTACAATATAGAGTTATGTTAGGGGATACCTTTGCTACCTTATAGGTAATGTATCTTACATTAAAATATATTTAGAGGCAGATAATTATGGAGAGAATATGTATCGTATTTTCTGTAAAAGATTAATTTAAAAATTCTCTAGGTTTAAATACGAGTAAAGAACAATAATGATAACGAAAAAGTTACAGAAGAATCAAAGTTTAGTAGTAATTTATCCAAAACTAACAGAAATAAAATAATGTAGTAGTAACATCGTTACATGAATGTAGAGTAACTGAAATTGCAGGTAGCAAAATCTGCAAAATATAAAAGAGAATAAATTAAAAATACTAATGAAAAAAACGAAAATACAAATTCATGGAACAGCTTTCAATATCAGTAAAAATCTAGCGTAATTTACTTTTTCAGTTATGTAAGATTATTTGTTTTTTTTTTTTTTTAATCTATATAATGATAGTTAATTTACGCAAATATATATACGAGTATTCATGGTTTCTCCATAAGTCAATATAATCCTACATCCGATGAGACAGACTGATGATTGTCAAGGTATGATTATAATTAGATTACAGATACAGCAATGATATAGTTCATTGTAAATTCATGAATGAAGTTCATGAATGCATTTCAGTATTGCATCCTGTATTTCATACATTGTTAAGAGCAACTGTTTTCATAGATTTAAAGTTTATTTTTTGCATTCTTTATACGATGACTATGCTGTTTTATAAACTATTATTTATTACTTAATTACTATTATTTATTTATTTAAGATTAAAAAATTTATTTATTTTTTTTTATGAGTATATCTATTTTATCTCATGTGCATAAATAAATAGTATGATAGACAACAATAAGTCATAAGATTTATGATATATTTATTTCTTTAGTAGGAAATTTTGTTGGTCATTTCATTACTATATAAATACAAATCGTTTTCGTTTGTTCCCGATAACCGCAAAAACTATTGAAACAATCAATTCGAAATTGTTACCATAGCTTTCTTATGAACTTCGGAAATTTTACCACATTTAAAACCTCACCACCATATAAATTACAAAAAAAAGAACTATAAATAAATAATTTAGAATTTTATTTTGTTACAATTAATGTCGTTGTCTATATGGACATATATTGTCTATCCTGACCCCGTAGGGGAAGACACCCTCCGTTCCGAGCCTTTATGGGCTTTACCGGAGGTCATCATCGAAACTCCGACTTTTGACATATTTTAGTCTGCCTCGGCCAGGATGCGACCGTAGCAAATGCCACGAGTGACATTCCAATCGGTGTTGTCTATATCGGTAGTTATCTATGCCAATATTAACTTCATCAAAAGGTTATTATGTGTTTTACAAAATTTAATATTATTGTCTAATCTGGCGGCCACTTGCAAGAACACATCCTCATGCAAGCAAAGTATCACTCTGTAAATTTTTCTATACTGAACTAAGAACTTCCATCAGGATAATCCTGATGGAATTATGTATACATAATCGGAAAAAAAAATTGACTTCCAATTTTGTAACTATTTTCATAATGTCTAGGGTTATTACAATTTATAATCATAGAAAACATGAATTTACGCCAGAGAATTAAAAAAAAACCTGAAGAGCAACTTATACCTTGGCTCAAAATAGAGTTAAATCTGCAAGAAATATATTATCTTAAAAATAAGCTTTTGATTATCATCCTCCAATTAACTCTATGAATTTAAAAGATATTAAAATGGGTAACAGGATTCAAATATATAATTTTGCCATACTAAAAAATGGAAGATTATTATTTTTTTATGGATATTCCGGATGTCTCCAGATATCCTATTCAGTTTTCTGGATTCGGGGCTCGTAGACAGTCGCGTTTCTTGTTTGTGACGTATGAATGAGATGTAATGTTGTACAGAATCAGGTCGATCATTCCTGAAATGTGTGGTTAATTGAAAGCCAACCACATCATTATCCATGATATAGTATTCAAATTTGAATAAAAACAACTGCCTTTATAGGAATCGAACTGAGAAATCTTGACTTCGTTATCAGCTGATTTACGATGTATCGTAATTCAATCCGATTTAAATGGAATAATGAAAAAACGGTAAACAATGACTGGTTAAAGAAAAAATGTATTAAGGTAGGGAAATATATGATTATTGGAACAAAAAAAAAGGGTTTAGCTTATAGAAAAAGACTTTGGAAAAATTTTATTCTCAATTCTGGTAATAAGCTCTAAGTAATATTATGTTCTAAGAATTTCTAACTAATAATTTTAATAATACAAGCTTGTTTTAGTATTAGAGAAATGGATTATCAGGAAAAACAGTTCAAAAATGACAATAATATATAGAGGAGTTATAATCAGTATATGTTTTTAAAGGAAGAAAAATAAATAAAATTATTATCTCAAAAATAGATAATTTTGAGACTATATAATGATACAGAATAAAAATTAATTATATAATAATATCCATTTACCAATTATTTTTATTATTTTGTCCAAGCGCTTTCGGATATTAATCCATCATCAGGAATATTTATGTGTTATGGATTATAATTATTTTTCCTTTACCAATTAATATATTACATGAATTTTTTTAAAACAAAATTATAAATGCAACAATTGATCGTCAATTTGTAAAAATAATGTCAACTTTGTCCGTCATGTCAGTATGAAGCACTCAGTTATGTTTGTAAATATAACAATTGAGAATAAACAGCATAAACATATTAATTGAGAGCTTCATACTGACATGACGGAAAACGTCGACATAATTTTTACATTTCGACGAATGTCGAAATGTTTACATTGTTGTATTTATAATTGCTTTTTTTTAAACTCAAAATTCATCTAATATTAATTTGTGAAGGAAATAATTATAATCCATAACACATAAAAATTCCTGATGATGGATTAATATCCGAAAGCGCTCGCACTTAATAATAAAAATACTTGGCAAGTGGAAATTATTACATAATTTATGCCAATACGAATGGGCCATGATTAACAATAAAATTAATTTATAGAATAAAAATATGACAGTAGGGATATGCATAGAATATTTCATCTGAATAATTTATTTATTTAAATGAGAAAGAAATACGTAGCGCGTTAAATTTGTGGGTTGTAGAATTGTGAGTTTACCATCAAATTTAAAAAAAAGTCCAAGAGTTGGTCAAAGAGTGAATGGGATATTGGAGTTCATCCTAGCTCTCAGATTAATCTTACAAAGCAGGCTTAAGACGATTAAGCGAATTGAATGGCCCCAATAGCTTAAGTGGGCATCACGTTTAAACGATAAATTTGATGAAAATTCGTTAAATTCTATTTTTTCCGCTTAATAGCTATAAATTTTAATTAAAACTAATCTGATTCACTAAAATCGATAAAAGAATTTGGTAGTAAATTAATCTCATGCAAATAGACAAAATTCAAATGAAACCTTGTTTTATTTAGCCAGATAATTTTAATAAATTAACTGAAATAAAAAATGGAAAAGTTACTTAAAATTTGTTGCAGAATGAGATAGCAATAATAATATTAGAAAATAAGAGAGGTAAACTCTCATTTAGAAATGTGTTAATTAAAATTACGAGTCAGCCCGAGTTATTTGTCAACTGCAGAAGAAACAGTATAATAAATGAACAAATTCAGAAGAACAATACATGGATTAGTATTTGTAGGGGAAAAATACGATAAGATTCGCTGATATTATTAAATGGATAAAAAAGATTTTCAAAATAAACAAGACAAGAAACTTAATAGACAGAATGTTAGGGGATAAAAAAGCCGGAGTAGTAGTAGTGTATAGTAAACATGCTACGGTTAAAAGTTAATCACAGAACGTAAAGGTAAATTTTTTTTCTTTTGTGTTAATTATGTACAACTATTATTTATTATTTTCTCCTTGTGTTATAATACAGTAAATTTCCTATACATAGAATTATATATTTTTTATTTGGTTAATTTTATCCTCTTACGATTCTTTAAATTGATAAAATTATCTATTATCTTGTCCCATGATTATATAAAGGAGTGGAAATTCTTTGTTAATGCTTCTTGTTGCGTGTTTCTGTATTTCTTCTTTAGTATTAGAAGATGGGTTAAGTGACATTCAACCATTGCGTGGTATCATAATCAAAATTAAGAAAAACGTTTCCATTTCTTTTGGTGTAACAACTTTAACGTTTACTTTACTTCCGAGTGTGATTCTAATACAACATTTTTACGATTATTAGTAGTTATTTTTTCATTAATTTGCGTGTTGCTTAAATATTACTAATCACGTAACCTTTCATTATTTCTTTTTCCTTTATATATTGTTGATTTCTCTCACAATCTCTAATGAAAAGATTGCTTAAAATTTCCTGGAATTTTTTATAATTTTTGGATAATAAATATAAAACACAAATTTTGCATTGTTTTCAGTTGTCTGGTTACATTATTTTCAAACTGTTTTCCTATTCAAAACAAAATGCGACATTCTGATTGGTCAGAAAAATTGGGCATCAATTCATTTTGTCTTCTGTTTGCCAGCTGGTTTGATCAGTTATACATTTGGAAAAGTTAGTTCAGTTGCTTAATTTTTTCTTTTAATTTAAACTGTTATAGTCTCACAACGGTACAGATTCATAAGTGTAATTTTCATCGTAACAGTACAGATTCATAACTGTAACTTTCATAATATTAATTTTTACTTCTTTTTCCACTAATCAAGAAGCTGTGATAATATAATTCATAATATTTTCCAAAATGACACTTACTGAACAACTAATTTTTTTTTAAGTTCGGTGTTTTTTTAACTGTTAAAACTTTAATTTTATGAGTTGGAATTGTCATGTTGTAAAAATAGCATTATTCTTATATCTATGAAATACTGCTAGAAGATTATTAATTTTACTAATTGCTATAAGAATATATGCATCATCTACTTAAAATATTATATTTAATTTTTGAAAAATTTCATATTTTTATTTATTTAATTACTTGATAAGCATAAATTATTTGCTATTTTAAACTTGGCTTGAATGTTTATTTTACTAAAAACTACATTATAACAATTATGATTAATTCCAAATTGTAGCTTAAGTATTAATAGCTATAGTAAGTTATTCTTACTTTATTTTTTAATTTAGAATATTATAAAATATTTTACGATAGTATTTTATAATAATGCCTACGAATATATAAGTTAAAATATCATTAGGAATTTTAAATTACCTATTCTGTTAATTATTCCGATGAACGTTTATGTAATCTAGATTAAAAAAAAAATAATAAACAAAAACAAAAAAACATTCTAGTTAAAAGAATACTGCAGTTTCAGAAATTAAATACAGAAATAAACGAACAGGATGAACTTATTAATACAATCAATAAGTTTTATTTATATATATATATATATATATATATATATATATATATATATATATATATATATATATATATATTGTACAATTATTTTTTTAATATATTTGACAGTATTTTGGCATTGATTCAGTTGTAGACATAAATGGATAACAGTAATAACGTATAAAGTATTTAGAAGCATACAGTTACACCGATTTATACATCTACATGATATCAATTTACGAGATAAATAATATATTAAAACCGTAATTTGACTAGGTTTAAAAATAGCTTTCGTAAATAATATTCTTATCATTTTTCATCACACATTAATTATTGTTATCATTACGTGCGTGATTTTAAATATGGGCATTTAGTAGGGAGCCGCGGTCTCTTCACAGGAGCGCCACGAAATTTTGTGGTGCTCCTGTTTGCAGGAGCTTCATAATTAATTGAACCATATAAGGGCACCGCGACTCTGAAGGGGCGCCACGACTCAGAAAATTTTGGGAACCGCTGATGTATGGATTTTATATGATATTGTCGCTTATTCGTGGTTAGTCCAGGATATTGAGAGAATAACAAACAAAATATTTCTTATAAATACAGTTTATTACTGTAAAAACGGACCCTATGGGCTCATAAGCGACGTCAGGAACTGGGTGGAGCAAAAGCATGGTAACACAGGCTACGAATTCACCCAGTTCCTGTCTGGACATGGATGTTTTCGGGACTATGTTTTCGGGACTATTTGTACGGATGGCAGATGCCATACAAGTCGCTGTCACGATTGCGGCGGACTGGATACAGCAGAGCATGTGGTGTTTTTTTTCCCTAGATGGCGCAACTTAAGAGTAATGCTCGAGGATCAGGGTATGGAGGGGGCCAACAATATAATCGAGGTGATGCTCAGCAAATGGGAGTGTGTCTCGACTACGATCACAGGAGAGAAGGCCAATGAAGAGAGGCGACGATAGGTTGAGCAGATGCGAATTTATAGAGTCTTGGAATTCGATGACGGGTGATCAAGGGAGGCCAGCTTCTGGTGGTGGGCGGCGGGGGCTCCTCGGAGTCGTCGCTCGTCGATCACCCCCTGGAGACGCCTTCCGTTCATACGGATTCGGACAGTAGTGTGCCTGGGTGATCATGCAGGGGCGTTACATACCATATGGCATAGATCCGGCCTTAGCATGATTGGAGGGGAAGTTTTTTAGCGGGTGAGAGCCCCGCACTGCCATCAGTGTGGGCCTGATGGCACCTGGCAGAGCAAAAAAAAAAAAAATGTTAACAATAATAAATAGATATAACACAGAATAGTAATTCAAAATAAAAGGCAAGGTTTATTTAATGACCGTTAAATTATACAAACCAGAGTACGTCCAATTTACTAGTATTGTTATAACGACTACTAGAACCTAATATTGGATTTACAAACAACATAACAATAGTCTAAAGTTTATACAATTCAATTTTTGCAAGTATTATTACTTATTATTACTTTTTCTGTTTACAATAGAATTACACTACACTTTATGAATGAATATTGTACTGTCACTTTCACTCTTAATTACAAATATCTTACCTAACACCTTATTG